>NC_134491.1:59409288-59489288 GCF_040206685.1 Ascaphus truei | reverse complement strand
TAAAAATGGAAGTCCTTGTGCAGACATGACAAAAGCTAGAGATAAAATCACTCTTCTGGAATCTGTGTAGTCTGAGTGTTCCTACCACTTCCTGTTTATATGCGAGAAATGTGGACTCTGGTGCTACTTGTTATACAATGGTCCTTATTCAATATGTTGTGAAACCATCTTCCTGGTGCTAGAGAATAGTTTAGTCCAGTTCATCTGATTGGAGCTGAAAACTCCAGCCACTTTTCAACATATTGAATGGGGGCCTATTTGGTTTAGCCACAAAGTAGATTAGTTGAGTTTACCAGAGACTGATTGAACCACCTGTGCTGATGCCGGGATATCCTTAAAGCCTGACCTGTTGGTGGCCCTTGAAGACTGGTGTTGGCCACTCCTGCGTTAGTAGATATTGTAGTTTTTGTCCTTACATTAATTGTGAAGTTTCTCTATATACTGCATTTATTGCCATCAGCACTCCCGATTTCTGAGCCCCACTGTGCTGAAGCTTTTATACGGCATTCTAAATTTGGATTTTGCTTCTATCAGTTTATAAAACCTTTGGAACACTGCCCCTGGTGCGCTCTGTCTTCCCTCTTCTCTTGATTTATTGGCAGACGAATTCTGGGAGCACCGTGCATGAAAGTCTAGTCACTGTAAATACATTGACGTATTAGTGGGTGTGTTGACTTGATTGGCAGGTTTCTCACCTTGGATGCAGATTAGCGCAAGAAAAACTAATGAGAAAAAGAGAACGTAGAGCTTCGTACGTGGTTCTTTGAGAGATGACTACCAGTATGTTGGATGTCTCCTGAGAGAATATAAGCTGTGTGTGTTTATAGTGCATGCTCTTTAATTATAACACCCAACCCATCAGTATCATTGCCAGAGGCATAACGGCCACCCGGGCACGTCCTGGGCGCCCCAGCTCTTTTTGTGATGAACCCCCCAAGCGGTTACAGAGGCCCCGTGCTCTTCCCCACAGCAATGAAACTGATTACTGGGGGAGAGAGCGGGGCCTCTGTTAGAGCAGCCCTCCTCCATCAACTTCGCGCCATCACGGGACGCAACAATGTCAGGCGGCAAAGCATCATCACGTGAAGCAGCGACGTCATGGGACGCAACAATGTCAGGCGGCAAAGCATCATCACGTGAAGCAGCGACGTCGTGGGACGCAACAATGTCAGGCGGCAAAGCATCATCACGTGAAGCAGCGACGTCGTGGGACGACGGCTGGCAGGTAAGTAAAATACCAGGGGGCCCCTTACGTGGTAGTTATGCCACTGATTATTGCTATGCACACTGATTATTGCTATGCACACTGATTATTGCTATGCACACTGATTATTGCTACGCACACTGATTATTGCTACGCACACTGATTATTGCTACGCACACTGATTATTGCTACGCACACTGATTATTGCTACGCACACTGATTATTGCTACGCACACTGATTATTGCTACGCACACTGATTATTGCTACGCACACTGATTATTGCTACGCACACTGATTATTGCTACGCACACTGATTATTGCTACGCACACTGATTATTGCTATGCACAATCAACTTGTTTTTTGTTGTCCCTCCTCAGCAGGGGTGCCAGGTGCCTTCTCCAAAAACACTGGACACAAAGGTGAAAGGTGTGACGCGCTTGAGAGACGCACACACCTTATCGCTCCATGCTTTTTCCTCCTCTCCTTGGTCCTGACCCCCAGTCTCCTGACACCTCCTCCTGATTGGCTGCTGCTAGGAAATGCAGCCAATCAGGATGGAGGAAGCTGCCCAGCCCACTAGCATCAGCACCGCTCTCTCCTTGTTCGGAGAAAGCTGGCAGCCCCACAAGCTGCCGGTCAGGTCACTGTGTCCAGAGAGGTAATACCGGAATCCACAAACATGTCCATTGTTACCTCTAATTATTTTACTACACCGTGTCCAAATACAGGACAGTCCAGTGCAATACTGGACACCTGGTAACCCTACGCCCTCAATGGCAACAGCATCATACTATTGTCCTATTGCCTAAAGCATCAAAACCAAGATTTCGGCCATGATTCTGAACACTATTGCTTTTTAACGACAACAGTTTGAACGACTGTTTGTAACAGGCTTAACTGATGTTGCATTAAACTTCATTTTCAATTGACTATAAAATGTTACTGAATGCGCCAAGCATGCATTTAAATACATTGCTTTTATGCCCATACCTAACTAACCCAGGTTTTTAAAGGGCTTTCATCTGCAATCTTCAAGTAGGAAGTTATTCATCTTTATTGCCAGTCAGTTCTCAGTGGTGGTCGGGGCAACATTTTTTTTTATTGCTGCTGTGTTTAGTTGTTCTTTGACATGATAGAAGTCAGCTGCAGTTCAATGAGCTCACTATTTGTGCAACTTAATTGCTTGCTTCCTTCAATATAGGCTCAATTTTTCCTTTTATGAGCAGGGTTGTTGGAAAAATTAAGTTAAAGGATACAGCTATCTACTGTTAATTAACCTCTTTCCCAAACACATTAGGAGTGCAGGTCAAACAACAGTTAGTGTTAAGTGCATCATTACAAGGACATTTTTTAAACGAAAGATAAATCTTTATTTTACTCTTTTGAAAACTGAAAGGGCAGAAAGTTTAAATGAACACCATCTCCTACATCAGGGGTTCTCACCCGAGCCACTAACCTGTGCTGAAGCAGGGATATCCTGAAAACCTGACCCTTTGGGTGGGGGGTAGTGGACTCGAGTTAAGAGCTCCAGTCCACATGATCCCAAAATAATGACGTATGGATGTATGTCTTTATTTATATAGCGCCATTAATGTACATAGCGCTTCACGGCAGTAATACACGTGACAATCATATAAATAACAAATATTATAAATAACACATAAAGGGGAGAAGTGCTTGAGACATAAAAGTTACATTTAGGAAAGGGAGTCCCTGCCCCGAAGAGCTTACAATCTAAATGATACTACTTTTATCTACATGACACCAAAATAAAGCAGAAGCCTTTAAATCTCAAATACATTATAGATACATACGGTGTGTGCCTTTTATGTGAGTCATATATTTGTATCTATTGTTTTGTAACAGTGAAAGCTTGATGACACTGTACAATTTCATCAGTAACTGTTGAGCGTTATCCATTGAGGCAGGGGTTCGCAAAGCAGGGGTTCGCAAAGCAGGGGTTCGCAAAGCAGGGGTTCGCAAAGCAGGGGTGCCCGTGAAGGATTTTTAAAATCGCAGGACACCCCTGCTCTGCAGACCTCACTCATCTCCACCCCTGCTAACATGCCACCCACTCACCTTTTCAAACGCATACACCCACCACCCTCACCCTACCTCTTCTTACACACTCAACATTCACCCTAACACATTATACTGACCCTTTTACTTAACACACACTCCACATTTACTCCCTTAGGCCGTAATATAGTGGGCGCGCGCGCCTGTGCGAACACTCGTGCACATAACGCACACTTTTCGTGTGTACGGTCCGTGCTGCTGTGAGCGACAGGCTTGGAAGGGAACTGTGTGTGTATCACTGTGTGTGTGTGTGTCAGTGTGTGCGTGTGTCAGTGTGCGTCACTGTGTGTCTGTTTGTTTGTCACTGTGTGTTTGTGTGTCACTGGGGAAGCTGTGTGTGTGTGTTTGTATGTATATATCTGTGTGTGTGTGTGTGTGTGTGTGTGTGTGTGTGTATATATATATATATTAAAAATGAACAAAAAGACATGCTGTGAGAAGAAATTATTTATTAATACACACACACACACACACATATACATATATACACATACATACACACATACATACATTGCAGACACTGAGCGGTAGCGACGCGAATACTTACTTTTCGGAGCCTTCTCCCCTATCGCCCGGCTCCATGCTCACTGCCGTGCGCGCGCGGCCCTAGCATACAATAACTGGTTAACCACTGCCAATTATAAGTGCCCCACGCCACGTGCACCCACTATATTATGGGCCTTACTCACACTGCACACTCACCCTCTTTCTGAATCATAAATAATTCATTCCTCCACTCCTTTCCCACACAAACCCGTCACACACTGCCTGACACAGTCATCGCAGTCTACTCCTTACAGCACAAACAAAGCCCTCACTCTTTCCCTCTTCCCTCTCACCTTCCCACACTGTATGTATGTGTGTCTTTATTTATATACACGTGACAATCATATAAATAACACATAATGGGAAGAAGTGCTCCAGACATAAAAGTAACATTTAGGAAAAGGAGTCCCTGCCCCGAAGAGCTTACAATCGAATTGGTAGGTAGGAAGAACGTACAGAGACAGTGGGAGGGCATTCTGGTCAGTGCGTCTGCAGGGGGCCAAGCTTATATATCATGTGTATAGTATCAGCCATGGAGCTACTCATATGCTTCGTTAAGCAGGTGCAGTTTAAGGTGGATAGAGAGGGTGCTAGACTGGCATTGAGGGTAAGGGCATTCCAGAGGCGTATCGGATTGTAGGAGGTACTTAGCCGTGGTCTGGATTGGAGAGAGGTGGATCGTCGTAGTACTGTAACCGAGGTCAGTGTTGGAGAGGAGCGGATCGTCGAGGAACTAGCCGGGGTCGGGATGGAGAGGTGTGGATGGTCGTACGTAGTCGAGGTCAGGAGAACAGAAGAGCGGAGTCCGGAGGAAAAGCTATGGTCAGGAACAAGGATCTGGAGACACAACAAGACTGTGGAGGCAAGACAGCAGTGAACATAGGGAAAACACACACACATATACATATACATATACATATACATATACATATACATATACATATACATATACATATATATATATATATATATATATATATATATATAATTTATTAAGGTTATGGTGGGTAAAAAAGGGACTAAAACCCTCCACAGTAAAGCATAAAGCAACTGTAAATATTCCTGTATATTCATTTGCATGTCTTAGGCAGGTCTGCAACCCTGTCTTTCACCATTATCACCCAGCACACAGCACTTCCCCTGCAGCAAGGGATTCTGGGAAATGACATGCAAATGAGCACACAGTGCCACCTTTTATCTCATGCTCACATTACATGAGCAACCCTTAGCCAATGCATGCTGCTTTAGACACAGCTTTTACGCAAGGGCTTGGGAATATATATACACATATATATATATATATATGCTACTGGAGATAAGATATTTGTACAATTGTCTCCTTATGTGAATTTAGTGAATGCAAAGACGTTTACGCATTGTTGCGCTTGATAAGTATTCCTTAACTCCTTGTACTATTCAATCCTTTAACACAGCGGTGCGCAAACTCCCTGCGCCTCCCTACCTGCTCTGCTTCTCCGTCGCGCCCTCCTCACCTCTAATGTTGCGTCAAATGACGCTGCAGGGTCATGTGACATCACGCCACGTGACCCGCGGTGTCATTTGCCATCACGTCTCCATGGCAACGTGCGTAATTTGACGCAGTGTTGTCATAGAGACGCGTGACTGGAGCCAGGTAAGTTTACAGAGGCCTCGCGCTCTCAGTGCGGGACCTCTGTAAATGCCGCGCCCCCCCCAGAAATGTCCCACGCTCCCCAGTTTGCGCATCGCTGCTTTAACACAATAAAACAACGTGAAAAAGATTCCCATATCCATTATACTTATAAGATCTTATTGTTGACAATTAAATATAATTTCTCATTCCTTTTCTGTTTCATGACTTCCACTCATTTTGAGATTCATCATATATAAAACAGAGCCATGCAAATATTTCCCCTCTCACTGATTTTCTACGACTTTCACTGATTTTCTACGACTTTCACTGATTTTCTACGACTTTCACTGATTTTCTACGAGTCTCACTGCTTTTCTATGAGTCTCACTGCTTTTCTACGAGTCTCACTGCTTTTCTACGAGTCTCACTACTTTTCTACGAGTCTCACTGCTTTTCTACGAGTCTCACTGCTTTTCTACGAGTCTCACTGCTTTTCTACGAGTCTCACTACTTTTCTATGAGTCTCACTGCTTTTCTACGAGTCTCACTGCTTTTCTACGAGTCTCGCTGCTTTTCTACGAGTCTCACTGATTTTCTACGAGTCTCGCTAATTTTCTACGAGTCTCGCTGCTTTTCTACGAGTCTCGCTAATTTTCTACGAGTCTCGCTGCTTTTTTACGAGTCTCGCTGATTTTCTACGAGTCTCGCTGATTTTCTACGAGTCTCGCTGATTTTCTACGAGTCTCGCTGATTTTCTACGAGTCTCGCTGATTTTCTATGAGTCTCACTGATTTTCTACGACTTTCACTGATTTTCTACGACTTTCACTGCTTTTCTACGACTTTCACTGCTTTTCTATGAGTCTCACTGCTTTTCTACGAGTCTCACTGCTTTTCTACGAGTCTCACTGCTTTTCTACGAGTCTCACTGCTTTTCTACGAGTCTCACTACTTTTCTACGAGTCTCACTGCTTTTCTACGAGTCTCACTGCTTTTCTACGAGTCTCACTGATTTTCTACGAGTCTCGCTAATTTTCTACGAGTCTCGCTGCTTTTCTACGAGTCTCGCTGCTTTTCTACGAGTCTCGCTAATTTTCTACGAGTCTCGCTAATTTTCTACGAGTCTCGCTGCTTTTCTACGAGTCTCGCTGATTTTCTACGAGTCTCGCTGATTTTCTACGAGTCTCGCTGATTTTCTACGAGTCTCACCGATTTTCTACGAGTCTCGCTGATTTTCTACGAGTCTCGCTGATTTTCTACGAGTCTCGCTGATTTTCTACGAGTCTCGCTGCTTTTCTACGAGTCTCGCTGCTTTTCTACGAGTCTCACTGATTTTCTACGAGTCTCGCTGATTTTCTACGAGTCTCGCTGATTTTCTACGAGTCTCGCTGATTTTCTACGAGTCTCGCTGCTTTTCTACGAGTCTCGCTGATTTTCTACGAGTCTCGCTGATTTTCTACGAGTCTCGCTGCTTTTTAGAACGGCTTTATAGACTTCAGCGGAATCTCACTGATAAAAGTCAGCACTCATCACATTAAGACACGAGTGGCCAACTCCAGGGCCACCAACAGGTCAGATTCTTCTGGATATCCCTGCTTCAGCACAGGTGGCTCAGTCAACGATTGAGCAACTGATTGCACCACCTGTGCCGTAGCCGGGATATCCTGAAAACCTGACCTGTTGGTGGCCCTTGAGGACTGGTGTTGGCCGCCTCCTACATTAAGATGACATTTATTCTAAAGTACCCTGAAATCTCACTGATTAGTCCCTGGAGTCAAAATCTCTATGTTGCTTTCATTCAAGACATGCCACAAATACAGTATGTATTGCGTTAGCAGTCTAACAAAATGCCACTTTATACTTTTTAGTGTATCTTGGCAGTGGCACTGTCTGCAAGTTTACCTGCAGACGCTTGGTTTAGTACACCATAATTATGTTGTCACAGTTTTAATATAGAAACACAATTGACTTGTGGTACAGAAGGCAAGCAATGTTTGGGGTAGCCCCAAAATATCTTTAGGGATATAGGAGATCAGTTATTTAAAGAAGAGGAATGTTTCTTAAAGCACTAAATGATGCACCAAAGAGGAAGGTCATTTAATTTATTTCGATTTTGAGCTTTCTACTGTGTAACTAGTTCATTGACAACAATATATATATATATGTATGTATATGTCAAATTTTAGTTTAATACAACATTCCATAGTCTGGAAATAATCAACTTCAGTTTCTAATTGATAATAAAAACTAAGTTTTTCAGGAAAAATATGCTTTTTTAATCTTCATAGCAGAAGTGGTTTGAGTATCAAAGCTGAATTAGTGTTACATTTTTGTCTATGCCCATAATAGCCAATACATGCCCGTGACTTTGATATGTGAGGAAAGAACTATGCCTTAATTGTTATTCCCTCTACAAATAAGGTCATAAAAAGTAAATTGTGGAGCATACACCCTGTTCTGGCGGCATTGTTTCCTGAATCTGCTTTTTGTCTTCTTCTGTATCTGCTTCCTCTTTGTAGTGACATGTTTGTGATCTATTTACTGGATCTTTGTGGTAGCAGTTTCTTGACTTGCAATTAACTGCTGAATTGATAAACAACTTGAAAAAAAACCAATATACCATAGGAAGATACAACTTTGTCCGGCTGATGCATTACATATAGAAGAGGTTCACCAAGATGGACAATTTTGTAGCTTTTCCTTCAAAAGATGTGAGCATCGGAAAATAAGAAGTTATAATAAAAGCACAGGTTGACCAAAGCACACGTTATACTTGTCTGGAGAACCCATCGGAGGTGTTTTGATGTTCTTTCCTCTTGTCAATGTTATCAGCATTTCATTTATTACATTGGATTTAAACCAGGTGTCCTATTTATTACGTTGGATTTAAACTCCAGTCCTCAAGGGCCCCCAGCAGGTCTGGTTATTTGGATATCCCTACTTCAGCACAGGTGGCACAATCATTGAGCCACCTGTGCTGACGCGGAGACATCCTTATAACCTGACCTGTGCCGACAGTTTCTCTTGCACTCAAGTGCATTGAGATCAGGACTCGCGACGGAGCTCTAGGCCACGCCCCTCGGCGGTTCAGCCAATGAGGGCGAACCTGCCGGGTGAAGTCGCGGCTGTGCCCCCGTCACTCCCCCGTCACACCCCCCCTGTCTTTCCCCCTGCAGCTCACTGCAGACCGGGGGACTCGGGTGCACGCGCCGCCTGCCTAGCAGACGCGCGTGCAGCGCAGGCAGCGGGGCCGTAGCTTTAAAAGCCATTACCAGCAGTCGTTTCTAATGGTTGGATTTAAAAATAAAATCAATGTACTATCAATTTACTTATCCTAATTTCTAAAATCCATAGTTTTCTTGTCTTTTTTTGATAGATTTGAAAAATTATACATTCAAAATGTACAAATCATGTGTTCGATTGTAATCATACGTTGACAATTATAACCGTGATCTTGGTAGCAGTTATTCATTTTAACATAAGCTTGAAAATATTTTTTTGATGTGAAAGGAGGTTATTCATTAAACTGCGGTAGTGCCCATCGGGGCACCATCACACAGAAAGTCTCATTGGCTGTTTGTATAATATGCCTCCCCCGCCCCTCCGATCACCATTATCACGGTTTAATAATAAATCACTAAAGACCCCTATATGCTAATTGTGCTTCTGGACCCTTGTGTCCACTTACTGTGACAAACCAGATCCCGATAGCGGTCAGGAAAGCTGTGTTGCAAGAGGTGGCCAACTGCAGTTCTCAAAGGCCAATAACAGGTCTGGTTTTCAGGATATCCCAGCTTCAGCACAGGTGGCTCAGTCAGCCACTGATTGAGTTACCTGTGCTGAAGCAGGGATACCCTGAAAACCTGACCTGTTGGTGGCCCTTGAGGACTGGAGTTAGCCACCGCTGACTTATTGCATTAAAAGTACAGCGGCCACCACCCCTGTTCTTTATTAAAGAGTTTAATTTCAGGTTAGTTTACAATCCCAAACTCCTCCACCCAGCAGATGTGTCTCTGCACATTGACTTTGATATGTGCCTACCTATTTGGAGCATATTGAAACGAAACCAGCATTTATTCAATCACAGAGTAACAAAGAGGCTATAGTTGCTTTATTGTTCTCAATAACTGGTGCTGTCAGCTAAATGTAAAGAAAGGGCATTACAGGCTTGTAAATCCGATAGCATGTATGTTTTGATGTGGTGCATTGACAGTAACAATATCTGTCAAAAAGAACAATGCCAGATTAAATAGCAGGGCGCTCTTCTATCAAGATGTACTGTTACTGGGAAAAAAGCTTGCATTGTTTTGCAAGACATATCAGTTATGGTCCACACAAGGCTCTGTTGATTAAATAAGCTGGCAGCAGAACAGCAGGTTCTTGTTATCTATACACTCCAAAAGTCCCTAACACAAACACTCGCTATTATAAATTAGGTCTTTACAAACAATATTCCAAGAAAATACTCTTGCACATTACCCCCACCCCCCCCTCCCCGATTATACATTTTTGGGATGATTACATGCTTATGCAGGATAATGGCGTGCTGCCAAACAGAACATGTTGGCTTACTAAAGTTTGAATGCTTTTCGTTTATTAAGACAACGATTCTATTCCGACTACTGGAAGGAACAAGACACTCATAGATAAAGTGTATGATATGATTCTCCCTGCTTTAGATAACCACTAGCATTACTTCCGAAGCAATAAAACCTTTCGTCCTTCCGTAAGCATACGAGCCGGGCTTAATCTTTTAATAAGAGCCAGCTCAGGAGACCACGGGATCATCTGGGAGCTGAAGGAGTGTGAGACAGCAGCAGTGATAGCAGTAAGAACAGCTTCAGTTATTGCAACAAACACAGCAATTAAAAAAAAAAAGGCATTTAATCTCTGACACTAGTTCTTTTGACTTTTCTACAGTGCAGGTTTGTGCTCATTTGCATGGCATTTCCCAGAATCCCTCGCTGCAGTGGAAGCACTGTATGCTTGAGATAATGGGGAAAAGCAGGGTTGCAGGCCTGTCGGAGATGTGAATGTGCTCACAAGTGATATTTTTATTTGCTATTTATCGTTAGTATAACTGTCTAATTGGAAGATATTCTCCAATAAAATATCCAACATAATTGCAACAATGTTTGAAGTCATCAAAGGTGCAATCCAGCTCAACAACCGTTGTTGGAGCGGCAATAAAATGAAATTCCTATAACCGCTTCTCTTTTTGAAGTGAAACTTCCTTAGTGGCGCCTCATTCGTGATGGGGCAAAAAAGAATTGTGGAGACAGAAATGAAACGGATGTGGCGTCAGTGCTGGCAGTTGAGGCCGGGCTGTGTTCTGGCTCAGCCCGACCCCAACACTCACATCACACCCGCTCCACAAATCAGAAGCGGCGGCGGCGGCGATAGCCGCCGGCGCCGCTCCTAATGGCCCCCCCCGCCCCGAGCCCCCCCCCCCCCGAGCCCCCCCCCCACACATCGTGACATATGCGGCGGCGATAGCCGCCGCTCCTAACGGCCGCTGCCATGCCGCGCATGCGCAGTTGTGACGGCGCCGCTGATTCCCCGCCCGTTCCCCGCCCATTGATATGCTGCGCATGCCCGGTAGTCATGGCGACGCTCGAGACGCCATGACTCTCCTCACAGGGACACTGAAGCCCACACTGCTCCCCGGGGCTCTATGCAGGCACCGATCTCCTGCGGCCTCTCCTCCCGGTGAATGCCCCGGCCGAGGCATAGAACTGCTCCTGCTCCGGTAACGGGGGGGAGGAGGGGGGTGATGAGTGCGCTGCATCCCCCACGTCCCCCACAGCACCATCAGAAGCCTCCGAGTCGGCTCCAGCTGACGATGACGCGCTTCTCCCTCTCCCCCCGCCGACACTGCCTCCATCTCCTCTGTGCCGCGATCTGGTAGGAATGGGGGGGGTGGGGGGGCGGACTGCTGAAAGGGTCTGGGTGCAGGGAAAGGATAAGGGTGCTGGGGGGAGGACAAGTGTGCTGGGGGGAGGACAAGTGTGCTGGGGAGAGTCAGGAGAGAGGGGGGCAGGACACACACACACATACATACACACTGACACATACACACATACTGACTCACATACACACACACTGACTCACATACACACACACACACACATACATACACACTGACACATACACACATACTGACTCACATACACACACACTGACTCACATACACACACACACACACATACACACTGACTGACACACACACACACTGACACACACCCCCACACACTGACTGACACTCCCCCACACACTGACTGACCCACCCCCCACACACTGACTGACCCCACACACTGACTGACCCCCCCCCACACACTGACTGACCCACCCCCCACACACTGACTGACCCCCCCCCCACACACTGACTGACCCCCCCCCCCCCCCCACACACACTGACTGACCCACCCACCACCCCCACACACTGACTGACCCACCCACCCCCCCCACACACACTGACTGACCCACCCACCCCCCCACACACTGACTGACCCACCCACCCCCCCCACACACTGACTGAAACACACACTGACTGACCCACCCACCCCCCCCACACACACTGACTGACCCACCCACCCCCCCACACACTGACTGACCCACCCACCCCCCCACACACACTGACTGACCCACCCACCCCCCCACACACACTGACTGACCCACCCACCCCCCCCACACACTGACTGACCCACCCACCCCCCACACACACTGACTGACCCACCCACCCCCCCCCACACACTGACTGACACACCCACCCACACACACTGACTGACCCACCCCCCCCCACCTCCCCGCACACTGACTGACTGACTGACCCACCCACACCTCCCCGCACACTGTCTGACTGACCCACCCACACCTCCCCGCACACTGACTGACTGACCCACCCACACCTCCCCGCACACTGACTGACTGACCCACCCACCCACACTTCCCCGCACACTGACTGACTGACCCACCCACACCTCCCCGCACACTGACTGACTGACCCACCCACACCTCCCCGCACACTGACTGACTGACCCACCCACACCTCCCCGCACACTGACTGACTGACCCACCCACACCTCCCCGCACACTGACTGACCCACCCACACCTCCCCGCACACTGACTGACTGACCCACCCACACCTCCCCGCACACTGACTGACCCACCCACACCTCCCCGCACACTGACTGACTAACCCACCCACACCTCCCCGCACACTGACTGACTGACCCACCCACACCTCCCCGCACACTGACTGACTGACCCACCCACACCTCCCCGCACACTGACTGACTGACTGACCCACCCACACCTCCCCGCACACTGACTGACTAACCCACCCACACCTCCCCGCACACTGACTGACTGACCCACCCACACCTCCCCGCACACTGACTGACTGACCCACCCACACCTCCCCGCACACTGACTGACTGACCCACCCACCCAACTTCCCCGCACACTGACTGACTGACCCACCCACACCTCCCCGCACACTGACTGACTGACCCACCCCTCCCCGCACACTGACTGACTCACCCACACCTCCCCGCACACTGACTGACTGACCCACCCCTCCCCGCACACTGACTGACTCACACACCCCTCCCCGCACACTGACTGACTCACCCACACACCCCCGCACACTGACTGACACACACACTGACTTACACATACACACTGACACAAATACACATACACACTGACTGACACACACACACACACACACACACACAGACATACACACACACTGACACACATACACACAAGGAATTCACACTTAGTGCAAATAGCTAATACAGGGGTGTGTGCCGAACACGCGCATTCTAAGTCAAATTTATTTGCGTTTTGTAACTGAAATTGTATTTTGATTTTTAATTAAAACATCACCAACACAAATACAATTTCTGTGACAAAAGTCAAAGAAGTTTCACTTACTATGCGCGTGCACAGCACACACAGCTTTTTTTTTATCGTTTGTTTCATGCATTTCAAATATGTTAAATACGGATGCGAACGTTGGGCGTCATACCGAAGTAGTGGGACTTGCGGCCTCCAACGTCGCGGCCGGAGAAGCGAAAGTCCGCGGCACGGGAGACCGTGTCAACCGCAGTCCCTGCTTCCGAATCAGACACCCGGCGCATTAATACCCCGGTGCGGGGGCAGCCGCGGTTGCGTGACCGCTGCTTATCCCGGTGCCGAAAACCGTTTGCGTTACTAGGTTTGTGACAACAAATACACTGAATCTATATGGTGCGCCTGGCTTGTATTAACGCAGGGAGGGCCAACTCCAGTCCTCACAGGCCACCAACAGGTCAGGTTTTTAGGATATTCCTGCTTCAGCACAGGTGGCTCAATCAGTGACTCAGTCTTTGACTGAGCCACTGATTGAGCCACCTGTGCTGAAGCAGGGATATCTTTAAAACCTGACCTCTGGTGGTGTTTGCTGACTGGAGTTGGCCACTCCTGTATTAACCCCATTTAATGCCTATAGACTCTTGTGGCAGCAAAAGTATTAATAAGAGGTACTACCTAACTGAAGAAAGAATGCTGCCGCAATTTCAGTGCTAAATAATAAGTCAATATATCCTTATACTGTAACCAGAAAGTTCTAGAATCATAGACAGTACATACCGTGATGTTTAGAAGCCGCATGTATTAATGCAAAATGCTTTTCATGGGTTTATGCAAATCTTTTTCCAAAGATCACCTATATATTTACGTACAACAACATTTATATAGTGCCCTTGTCCAGGGCGCTGTACATTAGTTGGTAAAACAATGGTGGGGTTATATATGGAATATTCCATGTGATGGGCACAGAGTCATTGTTAAGCTGTTTTTGTGGTGGGCAGGGGTGAGTACATTATGGTCAGACTATGGGGGTAGGTCAGGGGTCTGCAACCCTTCAAGGAAGAAGAGCCTTTTTTTGTTTGTTATTTGTCCAAAATATATTGGGAGCCGCAACACAAGCATGAATACACACACACACACACACACACACACACGCGCGTGCGTTCTGTATGTTCATGTTCATATATGCCTATGACAAATGTACTTCAATCACTTTTAATCTAAACGTTTATCTTCTATCTTTCTCTTGTTAGTTGTCATTTCTCAACTCTTGGACAAAAAATGCTAAATAAATTAAAATATGCTTGATCCTGTGTATTTATTTATTCTCACTCCCCCACCTTCCTCTCTTACGCCACCCCTCTTGCTCTCACCCCTGTCCCTTGCATTCTCTCCCCCATTCAATCCCCTCCTACCAACACAATTTCCTTCTTCCCCCACACCCAATTATGACCCACACCACCCACAGAATTATCTCCACTCCCACCCCCCACAGAATTACCCCACAAAAAAGAATCCCCTTTTCCCACTCCCACCCACACAGAATTATCCCACACAAAATAATTTTCTTTCCCCACTCCCACCCCCCACAGAATTACCCCACAAAAAAGAATCCCCTTTTCCCACTCCCACCCACACAGAATTATCCCACACAAAATAATCCCTTCCCCACTCCCACCCCACACAGAATTATCCCACATAAATGATCCCCTTTCCCCACTCCTACCCCTCACAGAATTATCCCACACAAAATAATCCCCTTTTCCCACTCCCACCCAATACTCAGAATTATCCCACACAAAATGATTCCCTTTCCCCACTCCCACCCCCACAGAATTATCCCACATAAAAAATCCCCACGCATTATGCCACATAAAATGATCCTCCTTCCCCACTCCCCACGCATTATGCCACATAAAACGACCCCACTTCCACAGTATAATCACACACAAAATGACCCCCCACCCCACATATTTATAACCCACACACATACTTGCAGTACTTAGTGTTGTGGTCTGTTTGCAGTGTTGGCACTCCTAGCAAATGCGGTGCAGGCAGAATGGGGCCGGCGCGCGCTTCTGGTGCGATGCGCACTTCCAGCACGGTGGCGCTGAGCACCGACAAGAAGGGAAGAGCGCTTAAGGCACAATGGAAGAAGCGCCTCCCAAAATGAGCCGCGAGGATCGGCCAGATAGCCGCATGCTGCTTGCGAGCCGCAGGTTGCCGACCCCTGGGATCAAGTTGCAATTTGCACGAAACATGTCGGTCTACTTGTCAAGGATCCAATAAAGGATCCAATAAAGCTCTTTTTTTATATATTAAGTCATCCTCCTACTTCAATTTGGTGGTGGGTCGCAGTTCTCCTATTTTTCTTTCATCTACCATCGCGGACAGCACACAGAGGACGACAACCAGGCCCTGAACATAAGGAGGGATCAAGGTACATCTGACTCCGTGCAGCAGTTATCTACCCAAACTGGTGAGAGAGGAGGTTGATGGATGTTTAGGGGGGTTATACCTGGTGTACAAGGATATATAAGACAACTGGGTGCCATTTATTCAATTTCCGGGATGCTGCATGCACCGATTAAGAGTGAGACAAGGTAGGTTATCTTATTTCAATTTCCATCACTGGATATCCCCACATTTACACTCCATATAATATTTATGGCCTTGATCATATCCTTTTATACATTATACATATGTACTATATTCAGGTTCTGAAGAGACCTCAATAGTCTCTTCTGTTTGAACACTTTCGAGCCCTAGATTTTCCTACTGGACTTTCTAGCATTGAGAACTTGAATGGTTGGTGAGCAGGGATAGAGCCAGGTCTCTGGATTTAGTCTTGTCATTGGCATGATGATGGGTCTGACAGTGGGGGCTTTCACCCGCAACAAAGGAAAGGGTTCTTTACAGCAGAGGTGCGCAAAGTGGGGGGCGCGACCCCCAGGGGGGGCGGGAGATTGTGCTGGGGGGGCGCGGGCAGTTGCAGAGGCCCCGCGCTCTTCCCTCAGGCATTTAAATTAAATGCCGGGGGATCGCGTGAGGCCCCTGCAACTGTTTTACTTACCGGGATTCAGCCGTCTGTGTTGCGTCGCCGGCACCATGTGACCTGACGTCACACGCCCACGCAGCGTCATCTGACGCGGCTGAAGGAAGGCAGGGGGGCGCAAGAGCCGGGGGCAGAGAGACAGGGGGGCGCAGGACAACAAGTTTGCGCTCCCCTGCTTTACAGTAAGGGCAGTTAAAATGTGGAATTCATTACCCATGGAGACTGTGATGGCAGATACAATAGATTTGTTGAAAAAAAGGTTGGACATCTTTTTTAGATGGGAAAGGTATAAAGGGATATACCAAATAAGTATACATGGGAAGGATGTTGATCCAGGGATTAATCCGATTGCCAATTCTTGGAGTTAGGAAGGAATTAATTTTTCCCCTTAATGGGGTTTTTTGTTTGCCTTCCTCTGGATCAATAAGCAAGTATAGATATAGGATAAAGTGTCTGTTGTCTAAATTTAGCATAGGTTGAACTTGATGGACCTACGTCTTTTTTCAACCTCATCTACTATGTAACTATGTAACTATGATGGTGATTGAATTTGGGAGGTGGGAGACTTTGAAGGGACTTTAAGAAGCTTTAGGAAGTGGTGAGGGTAGGGGAGATCATGGGCATTGGGGAGGGCAGGGAGAGGCTAGGCATGGGATAGAAAGGGGTTATGGGAATAATCATGTCATGGGAAGAATTTTGAAAGCATGGATTGTGCTATGCGAATGCTTTCAGAGCTATGTATTATTGTTTACACATATTCAAGAGACCCTTTTTTGCCTCTGATTTTCCTTAATTTATGTGTTTAATGACATCTACATTCCTCTGCTGCTAAGCTGAGGAATAGTGGTATTAAAAGTAAAGAGAGAGTGTAATGAATCACATTATTCTAAAACTCTGCTGAAAGAAATACAGTATTATTACCCATGTATGGGAAAAAAACTGAAGTTGTTGATATATACAGTGACGAGAAAAAGTTTGTGAACCGTAATGATAATTACGGAAATTCCATAGTTTTTCCATGATAAACTTTTTAAATTATAACCAATAATTTTTTTTAAATATCCAATAGGGTTTACATTAACCAATTCCATGTCTTTTGAAACAAAATAATGTATGAATTAGACAAACAATGAGTGATTAAGAGTCAGGGTATGTGAAAAAGTAAGTCAAACCCTGGTTTTATCAGCTAAATTAAAGGGAATTATTAAAATCAGGTGTTTAAATAATTAGGTAGATCTTCAGGTGTGAGTTTGGGAGGCCCCACACTATATATAGATCAGAAACTTTGTGTGTTTGGTCTTCACCATACAGCTGTGTGGAAACACATCATGCCACGATCAAAAGAAATCTCTGAGGACCTCAGAAATCTGTTTTTGATACTCAATAGCATAGAAAGAGTTCAAAAAAACTATTTCTAAGGATTTGGGGCAACACCAATCCACTGTCAGATAAATGGAGAAAGTTCAAGATCACAGTCACTCTACCAAGGACCGGTCGTCCTACTAAAATATCTCCAAGAACAAACCTGCAAATAATTCAGGAAGTCACAAAGAACCCCAGTGAAACATTCAAGGATTTCCAGGGCACTCCCGCCTTGGCTAATGGGAGTGTTCATGACTCGATAATCAGAAAAAACTGAACAAGAATGGTGTTCATGGAAGGACAGCCAGGAAGAAACCACGACTCTAAAAATAACATTAGAAATAATAATTAGACTGTAAGCTCCTCGGGGCAGGGACTCCTCTTCCTTAATGTTACTTTTATGTCTAAAGCACTTATTCCCATGATCTGTTATTTATATTATCTGTTATTTATTTGATTACCACGTGTATTACTACTGTGAAGCGCTACGTACATTAATGGCGCTATATAAATAAAGACATACCATACAATACAATACATTGCTGCTGTCTGAAGTTCGCCAAGGAGCACATAAATGATTCACAAGACTTCTGGAACAATGTTCTCAGTACAGATTAGTCAAAGGTTGAACTTTTTGGCCTCAATGAGAAATGTTATGTTTGGTGAAAACCAAAAAGTGCGTTCGAGCAGAAGAACCTCATCCCAACCGTCAAGCATGGTGGTGGGAGTGTGACGGTTTCGGGCTGCTTTGCTGCCTCAGGACTTGGACAGCTTGCCATCATTGACACAACCATGAATTTTGCATTGTATCAGAAGATTCTAGAGGAGAATATCAGGCCATCCGTCTTTGAGCTGAAGCTGAAGTAAAAGTGGGTCATGCAGCAAGACAAAGATCCTAAACATACACAAAAGAATGGCTGCAGAAGAAGAAATTCCGTGTTTTAGAATGGCCTAGTCAAAGTGCGGCCCTAAACCCCATCAAAATGTTGTGGCAGGACCGGAAATGCAAGGAAGCCCCCAAGTGTCACTGAGTTGAAGCATTTCTGTAACGAGAAATCTTAATAATTATTTGTTTAAGTAAAAACACGCCTCCACTTAATGGGGCATTGCAATACTTTACAATCAATTTCAGAACAGACTAAAATTATAGCTAGAAAATTAGACAGGCTCAGACAGAAAAAGCCAGACGGAAGAAATGAGTCTTACACCATACCCCGAAACAATGGTAAAGTCAGTATGCATCTGTGGGTGGAAGTGCGTTCCAACCCTCTGAAGCCGCATATGAGGAGGCCCGCCTGCCCAGCGAAGGGTGCAGAAGCCTTGGCACTGAGAGGCAGACACCACCGAAAAACAGAGATCATAACTAGTATCCCTCTGAGGCTTCAAGAGATGCACATAGACAGGCCATTGACTTTGTAAGGTTTTGAAGGCCATAACGGCCAACTTTAACCGAACGCGGAAGATCACTGGAAGCCGGTACAGATCGCAGATCGCGTAAAATTGCGCAATATGCTCGTAGTGAGAAACACGTCTCAGCATCCGAGCAGCAGCGGTTTGCAGAAGCTGGGGCCTCCGAGTCTTGCACACTGGTAGTCTTGCATATAAGGCATTCCCTTTGTGCAACCATGTTGAAACAAAGTATGGACCAATGAGTCAAGGTTCGTAGATGACAACAGTGGATGCAAATTTAGAAGCAGCCTCAGATTTAAAAAAGCAGTCTTCACAACTATGGCCACTTGGGCTTGCATGTTGAGGCTGGTCAAGGAGGATGCTGAGGTTATGCACCTGGGACACTGGTAATGACTGCATACCATTAATTAGGGGCAACTTACAAACCCCCGGTCCCATACTCAGGTGTCTTGCTGAACCTATAACCATTAGTTCCATCTTGTCAGGATTGAGCTTCAGCCAGTTCATCTGCATCCATGCCACCACCTTGTCCAAGCAAGCCGTCAATGTAGAAAAAGCTGTCACTGGGCTGCCTTGAAAAGAAACATAGATCTTGGTGTCATCGGCAAACTGATGACACGTCAGACCATGCTTCCTAACGATGTCGCCTAGCGGTCTTACATACATGTGGAACAAGAGTGATGACAGTACCAATTCTTGAGGGACCCTAAAGAGGTCAGGACCCACCGGTGACATCTGGGACCACATAGCCACCTGCTGTGTCCGACCCATCAGGAATCAGGCAACCCATTGTAATGCGGTACCCCAAATACCAGTCAGGTTTCTCAGGCGGTGCAGCAGCACCCCATGATCAATCATGTCGAAGGCCACTGAGAGGTCCAACATCACAAAAGCAGAAATACAACCCCTGTCCATGACCATTACTAAATCATCTGCCGCACAGACCAAGGCCAACTCTGTTCCATGACCGGCTCTAAAGCCAGACTGCATAGGAAAGAAAGAAGCCGGCCCTTTCCAGACAATCTTCCAGCTGGGTGAAGACTACCCTCTCCAACTCTTTCCCTACCAGGGGAAGGTTGAAGATTGGACGATAGTTGGCGAGAGCATCAAAATCTAGATCCACTTTCTTTTCTCTTGGAAAGGGTATCGGTCCACAAACCTAGAAACCGCTCCTAAACTCTCTTGGACCATTTTAAGTGGAATCGAGTCCCTTTCAAGTTCCATGCTGCCTGGAATAGAACTACATAGCCGATAGAATCCAATACAGCTTTCATATGAATATGATGGTATCAAGGCCTTCACTTGGAGAAAGAGTCAAACAGAGGATTCTGAAAGATTAAAGAGCAAACATGCACCAGAATTCATCAAGGTCTTGTGCAGGGTATCACACCTAATCCAGACTTAACTGCCATTTAATTCAATGGCATTATCACCTGATCGAAGTGTGGTACCCTGCATAGTAATTTGATGTATCAACCACATAGAGTCTTCTTTATTCAGTTAAAATCCTTAAAGCTAGAATAGTTTATGATAATAGATGTATTTATTTCCAATAAAAAAATGGTAGTGCTTATAGTTGGCCACTTCATTTGTTGTGTTTTTAAAGTTGATTTTAGACACTATTACACCTCCCAAGCTAGTGATTCAGCATCCCACTTGTGTATGAACTGTAATTCTGCATACTAGACTTATTAATCTGAACCCTGACTTCATGCCCATGTTGTGTCTAAGGGACAAATATTTATGGCTGGTGCTGTAGGAACCGTCCACTGAAGCTGGAGGGTAGCTGGATGTTGGGGGACCATGTAGCAGCTCCTGGGCACAACCCCAGAGGTTCTCAGGTAAGAGCAAAAAAGCCACCCCGAAACAATATTGAGGAGCGTTGATTGCTGCTTTAAAACGGGAATGATAGCAAATGCACGTCGGCCATTTTAAATGTGAACGGATTTTCAGAAGATCGTTCACAATAGGATTGAAGGAGAAAACAAATTGCATTTGTTATTTAGGAAATGTAATTAGAAAAATTGTGATATTGTTTGCTGACAATAGACATTTTACATATCCTAATTTCCAGTGATTATTTATTCTAATTTCAATAAAATGTAACGTATTTTTTAAAACCTATATTGTACTTAAAATTTAAAAGGTTATTATATATATGGATTCCCACTAGTATTTTATAGAGGCACTCTTTTGTAGTTTTTTTTTAAATAGGTTTGAAACAGGGGTTCCCCGGTGCTGAACCATATTGATTTCAGCTTCGGAAACCCCCTGCTTCCCAAGACACTTACCTCCATAGGAGGTGCCGGTAGCAGCCCTGGCTGCATTCAAAATATGGTGGTTTAAAAGTCCCGCGTCCTGTGGGCCAATAGGAAGCTGCAACATCATCCCTTGTGTCTTCCTATTGGCCCACATGATGTGGGAGCTTTAACCTGCACAGACATACCGGCAGCACCTACGGAGGTAAGTATCTCAGGAAGCAGGGTGTCCCCAGAGCTGAAATCAATGCGGTTCAGCTGCGAAGACCCCCTCCTATTAAAAATAAATAAAAGACAGAGTGTCCCCTGGAGAGCCCCTTTAAAGCAGCAGTCCAAGCTGACTTTTTTTTTACATTTTATTTATTTTTTCTCTTTAATATGTGCGTCAATACAATCCACACAATGATAAGTAATTAGCTAAGTTGCCGATCGATCCGTTCTCCTGTGATTGATCAGTGAAGATTCGGCTCGGGGGTTCACTAAATGTTAGTGCAGCAGAAGAGGACCCAAGATGGAAAGTTCTGTTGGGAAAATTATGTGACCAGGCAGTCACGAGATACAATTGGTGCACTGCTAGAGAGAGGTCAGGGCTCAAAAAGGGGTGTGCCAGAGCCTGTTCCAGAAGAGAAAGGGGATGTGAGTTTGTAAATGGTTCTATAGAAACAAAAAATGCTTGTTACATTATAATACATTAAAAATGTCATTCACGGTTGCTTAAAAAAAATGCTACACGTATTTTCTCATAGCGCAGAACTGATTTATTAAAAAAAAAAACCACATGTAGGATATTGCTCTGTCTGCAGCTTTAAGGAGTGGGTCTGGGTTGTATGTTTTGCTTGAAAACATTCCTGCTAAGGAATAGGTTACACCACCACTGACAAATGGAACATTTTGTTTGTGAATGAGTTGCTAAAGATCTGTGAAAAAATATAAATGTTTTGCTTTGCCATATGTACATTACATGTGACTGTAACAATGCCTAGCACATTTAAGTTGTTGGTTTGGAAAATCTTGGTAAAGTGTTTCTAAGTGTTTGCAGTATGTTGCACATCATTACTCAAAGCATACTTGCCGTGCAAGAAAGATGTATTAATGTCCGGCATAATGTGATGGGTCCAATGGGACAGGGTGTGTGACTAGCCAGTGCAGACTTTTCGAATAGTTGTTATTTCCATAAAGACACGTCAATAAAAATACTTTTTTTTTATTCAGCATACAGTAACACCTTAGGTAGCTTGTAGTATTTCTAAAAGTCCTCTGATTTACTGAATTCTAAACATTTGAAATATTCTTGATGAATATAAGAAAAACCCCAAATTACATTACCGTTAACCAGTAAGAAATTAGTCCCAATAACAGAACAAATGCATCTCCTTAGAGCAGGGGTGCGCAATCTTTCCCTGCTTCCCTCCCTGCTCGCGCCCCGACCCTCCCTTACCTTGTCTCCGGCTCTCTGCGTCAAATGACACAGCAGGGTCACGTGACGTCACATTGCCATGGCAACATGACGTCACATGAACCCGCTGCGTCATTTGACGCCGCATTGCCATGACAACGCGTCGCCCAAGGTAAGTGAAGCTGCAGGTGCCTCACGTGATCCCCCGGCATTAATTTAAATGCCTTGGGGGAAGAGTATGGGGCCTCTGTAACCGCCGCGCCCCCCTGAAAAATCTTGCGCCCCCCCTGTTTGCGCACCCCTGCCTTAGAGAACCAGTGTCCTCATATAGGCCACTTTTTGTTGTATGGGCAAATAGGTAAAATAGTGAGAGGACAACCCTAAGATTGAAGGCATGTCACCATTTTGTCCAATGTATCAGTAGAAGGCTTGCTTGGTGTCTTCTATTAGTGTCATAGATAAGTTGGAAATGGCATCTACTCCATGCGGCTTGCAGAATATGTCTTCCTTCTGGACCTGCGGTTAGTACTGTGGGCAAAACTGACAACTGGTTGTCCTCATATGATTACACTTAAAAAACCACACCCCAAAACACTCACTACAGTGTATAACAAGTATCTTACAGCCTCTGCTCTTTATAAGATTTAATAAAGTTTAGTTTTCTTAGTCCAGAGTAAATGGGTTCTTCAGTATTAGGTGATACCTTTTTTTATTTGGACTAACAATTGATATTATAAGACAAGCTTTCGAAGAGATCTCTCTCTTCGTCAGGTCTAGCAATTGACTGTCCTAAGGAAGAGAGGAGAACTCTCGAAAGCTTGACTTACAATATCAATTGTTAGTCCCAATAAAAAAAAAAGTTTCACCTAATAGTGAAGTACTGATTTACTGTGCACTATCGCAACTGGACTAACACGGCTATTTCTAATTCCATTTTCTTAGTCCAAACACTCAATACCCGTACAGGTTAGGCATCTGTTTTAGTCTTTACACGCTCCCACCCACATCAATACAGTAAGTGGAAGATTTGTCCGCAAACGTCTCCCTCCTCTAAGCATACTAGTTGTAATAGAAGTACTATACTTGTCTTAGCTTTAAATAGAAAAAGGTAAGAAAGGTACTGAATTAGCAGCGGAGTTTAACACCCTAATACTTTAGGGATTGCTCTGGAATTCATTTCAGGTCCCTCCTGCATGGGAGAGTTAGACATATACCTCTATGTTTAAGTATCAGTTAATATATCATATATAAATAAAGATATGTAACCAACTGACAGAAAAGGGCTGGTTGAGATTTTCATGTCACATCATTAATTTCCTGTGCGTTATAGAAATGTAATAAAATATGTCCAGACAGATTTGCAGCAGTACTTGTATAACCTTCTCAATTGAACTGTATTCTCCTTTGTTTTAACAGACACTTTTTCCTGTGCTACAGACCATGGGGGCTTCCAGAAAATGAAAGTCCAAAGGCTCTGACTTTCTTGATAAATTATCTTCTAACTGCAACGTTTCATCAAATTGCACAACATAGTTGCCAGCTTGCCTGAGTCAGTTGTACTAACCATGGAGTGATTGGGCTGTTGTAGAAATGCAGTGGTGAGAACACTGCCTTTGAAGCTGATGAGCCTGCTTTGAATCAGAAGTGTTAGCTCCTTGTGACCTTGGGCAAGTCACTTTATCTCCCTGTGCTTCAGGCACCAGAAACTGGATTGTAAGCTTGACGAGTTAGGGACTCTGTTTCTTCTGCACTGTATAGGAAAATAATATTATTTTAAAATGGTATTATCTAAAAATGAATAACATGTTTAATTAATAAAATCTCATGGCCGACATCAGTTTCCATCTCGGACAGACACACCTCTAAGCAGGTAGAATTAAATAAGATGTTCAAGCCCATATTTACTAAACAGTGTTAAACCATAGGGCAGGGGAGAGCAAACTTACTCGGCAGCATCATATGACGCCACGGGTGACATCACGTGAGCCAGTTGTCATGGAGGCGTGCGTGTGACGTCACTCCGCATGACACTGAGGCGTAATTTGACGCCGCGTTGCCATGGCGACGCGTCACAGCAGCCTTTACAATCACGGTAAGTTCAGGTTGCAGAGACCTCACGTGATCCCCCGGCATTTAATTTAAATGTCATGGGGAAGAGCGCGGGTCCTCTGCAACTGCCCGCGCCCCCCAAAAAAATCCTGCACCCACCACTTTGCGCACCGCTGCCATAGGGCACCAGGTAGCACCAGAAGACGTTACATCCCATTCAAGTGTATGGGCTCCAAAGTGTTTTATGGCAAAACACCACTTAGTCCTTTGACCATTTGGACCTTAATGAGGTATGATTCACGAATTACCGCACCAGAACCAGATCTCCCATATTCAGTTTAATGCATTTTAATGTATTCAAAAGTGAACATTTTAGGCGACACCATATTTTATTGCTTTTTCTTCCCTTCATCTCAGAAATCCCAACGATTTTCTTGGCTGTTTCCAGATGTGTTAGAAAGCGACATGTAAAGTCATGACTTCATTTAAGTAAGTCTTTGTGGCAAAGCTAGCTCTGCTCCGTGGAGAAATCGTTCATTAACACCAGTGTGGAACATAAGGAACAGGCTGTGAGAACAAGTTTTTCATTATCTTTGTTCTGGGTGGTCGTGGGCTGGGTTTTCACCTCTTCTCCTTTGCCCTTGTGCATACCTGCCTGACGTTGAATTGGAGTGAACACTTATCTACGCTCACAGAAATGTGCAACAGGTGTTCGTATGATCATAATTTTCCTGTTCCTCATAACTTCTTGATCGTTTTACAGACAGCGGCCTAGACTTGCTAATCCTCAGAAATTCTACTTTGCTGAAGTGACAACCATACATTTTCAGCGAAACAGGGACGCCTGGCTCTGAAATAGTTATATTGGTTGCTGAAGATAACACGCCAAACGTATAGCAAAACATGTTTTATGGCCCCTGATTTGTTCCAAAGGCTTCAGTTATTATTTGAAATGTTACAGATTTTAACCCCCTTCATCCCTGTGGGGACCACTTAATATCGCATTCTTACTTAAAGCTGCAGACAAAGCTATATTCAGTACTACGTGGTTTTTTTTCCTTCAAATAAATACGTTCTGTACTATGAGAAAATAATTGTAGCATTTAAAAAAACAACAACTCTAAATTAAATGTTTAATATATTATAATGTAACAAGCATTTTTTGTTTCTCTAGCAACCGTTTACAAAGTCACATCCCCTTCCTCTTCTGAAACAGACTCTGGCACACACCTCTTTAAGCCCTGCCCTCTCTCTAGCAGTGCACCAATTGCATCTAGGGACAGCCTGGTCACATAATCTCCCCCACAGAAATTTGCATCTATGGTCTTCTTCTGCTGCACTGACAGCCATTTAGTGATCGCCCGAAGCCGAATTTTCGCCGATTGATCACAGGAGAATGGATCGATCGGCAACCTAGCTAATTACTTATCATTGTGTGGATTGTATTGATGCACCTATAACAGATACAAACCAGCGCCTCAAAAATGTCCAATTAATGCAGTTGACAGGTAGTCAGAACCTTGCTATGGAGTCCATTCTGGAACATCCGGATCCACTTGAATAATCCATGGAGAAGTGTCTCAGGACATGTGGGATTAAACATATAAAACAATCATAGTGTATACTGCTGAATAATAGTCTAAACCAAATAACACAACATGAATGACTAATGACAAGACAAAACTAACACACAAACACACACTAAAAAATCAAACAAAACTATCACACAAACACACACTAAACAATCAAAAACGATGCTGAAATAACCAATTAAGCTAATTTATTAAAATATAAAAAAGACAATATCTGTCTAAAAACAAATGAGTTGCGTTGCTCTGCTATTCCGGTTGGCAAAAAACAGAATCCTACTTACAACAAGTAGGAGTAAATAAGGCACATCCAACAGTGGCAGATGACTGCTAATAGCTCCTCCGCTGCAGGGGGGCGTCTGTAGAAGCGCTCCGATGTCGCCTGTGTGCTCCATGCAGTGAGCTCAAGTGCAGGAGCGCACGCCGGGGAAAATTCCACTTAGAGATATTGCGCTGTTCTCACTGTGCCTGTAGAGCTGCGAAAGCGTGCCTCACGATCAGCTATAACCTCTGACCCTACGCATTTCGTGATTGCATCACTTCCTCAAGGGTATATGGAGTGTTAGAACCCGTTTATGAACTTACACTTGTCCAATGATTGTAATTGGTTCGGAAAAGCCAATCAGATAAGATTAACACAAATTTCAGCATAGCAAATAATAACAATAAAACATGTATACAACAAATAATGAATAGAATAAGACACAGCATTACAACCATAATGAAACAATGGACTATATCATTATATCTAAACCCATATATAACACCCTATTGTCCAAGATGATATATATCTGTATACTACACGAGTTGCCTTTATATAGTAAATGTAAGTAAAAACATTCAGTAATAATTAAATAGTAAGATGTATTATATCATCAAAAACAGTTAACTACTCGGTTGTTCCAGATTGGACTCCATAGCAAACAGGGCCGCCAACAGAAATTGTGGGGCCCAGGACAAACATTTTAAGCAGCAGCCCCAAATGTTGGTGGTATTGTGAGCCGCCCCCCCCCCCCCCCCATTTCACACCTCACCAGCCCCCTCTCTTTCCCCTCCCTCTTCCCATGTATTTCTCTCCCTTCCGTCCCAACCCCTCTCACTCTCCCGCCTCGCATGTATTTCTCTCCCCTGCGTCTCACTCTTACCCTCACATGCAGGCTGCTGCTAAGTGAGAGCCGGGGCGAGGCCGCGAGAGGATCGGCAGACGGGCCTGGCCAGAGGTCGGGCCCAACTTGCAGTGCCGGCCGGGCCCCCCCTACTCACTGGGCCTGGGACACCAACCCCGGCAGACCCACCCTGTTGGCAGCCATGATAGCAAGGTTCTGACTACCTGTCTAATCCCACATGTCCTGAGACACTTCTCCGTGGATTATTCAAGTGGATCCGGATGTTCCAGATTGGACTCCATAGCAAGGTTCTGACTACCTGTCAACTGCATTTATTGGACATTTTTGAGACGCCGGTTTGTATCTGTTATATGTACATTTTCCTGATCTTGTTCGGTCAGTTTGTTATCAGGCAGCCCTGCTTATATGTATAAGTATCTTTTATACTCTTGGTTTTATTTAATCACTAGAGGTTTTACCACATATCGTTTGAGAGCAGAAGCGCTTCCAGCACTTTCCTTTTGTCGAATTGATGCACATATTAAAGGGAAAAAAACCAGCATCACCTTCTTTATATGTACTGTCGAAGCTGCTAGACCAAATGTGGCCTTATAAGTGGTACTGCTGTATAAATACAAAATCAATATAGTTCCCTTATTAAGCCTTTAAGAACTAGAAACATAAAATCCATTGTAACACAGTTACTACAGAAAATGCTTTATTAATGTTTCTGTTCTGGTGTCAAATTATTGTTTGGTTCTCAAGATCTCCGCTATCACATTACAGAGGTGTACCTAAAATGTAGTACAGGCATACCCCGCATTAACGTACGCAATGGGACCGGAGCACGTATGTACTGCACCGACACACTTTATTCGAGCAAATACCCAGTATGTACCTGGCAGATACCTGGAATGCGCCGCTCCTCACCTCTGACAAGCCCCGTGCGTTTGCCTTCCCAGCCTGGGTTCATGCCTGGCTGACGGGCGGCTGATCTGTTAAATGATAATGATTAGGATTTAATAGGCTGCAATGCTTCGCGTGTCTACCAGATGGCATAAATTCATAAATTGTAATGCAGTATATATATATACTGTGCAGTATTGCAGCCAGCGGGAATAAAATGCTTCAATCCCTGCCTGGAAAATACCTCAATGCACTCGGGCAGAAAACAGTCACAAACCTCAATACACCCGGGTATACCCAAATTCGTGGGACTAGCCGAGCTCGAATAAAGTGTGTCGCCAGTGTAAAGCGAAAATGTACTTAAAGTGAAACACTACCTTTTTCCCACTTATCGATGCATGTTCTGTACTGCAATCGTCATACACGTGCATAACTGATGTAAATAACGCATTTGTAACAGGCTCTATAGTCTCCCCGCTTGCGCACAGATTCGGTACAGGTAGGGAGCCGGTATTGGTGTTCAGGACGTGCTGACAGGCGCATGTGCGAGCTGCCGTTTGCCTATTGGGCGATATGTCCTTACTCGCGAGTGTACTTAAAGTGAGTGTCCTTAAACATGGGTAAGTCTGTATTACTTCTGAGAAGTGGTAAAGCTTCCCATTCAGTAGCCCATCCAAAAATGTCTTGTTTAACCCATTGACTGCCAAAGGGGCCTGTAATACATATATACATACATACATACACACACACACACATATATATATATATATATATATATATATATATATATATATATATATATATATATATATAATTATATTAGCAAACTGTTAAACACCTTTGAAATGCCATTACATATGATAATAGTGTTACTCACGATTTTACCTTACAGTGAGCTGTACAATAATGATTCCCCCTGACTATTGTCTGTAATTGCTTTCTTTGCATTCAAACAATTAGGTCCATGTTATCGTCTGCTACGCCATAAGACAGACATGACCAACTCCAGTCCTCAAGGGCCACCAACAAGTATGGTTCTCAAGATATCACTCCTTCAGCCAGGTGGCTCAGTTGTTGATTGAGGCACCTGTGCTCAAGCAGGGATATCCTTAAAACCTGACATGTTGGTGGCCCTTGAGGACTGGAGTTGGTCACTCCTGCCCTAACCCATCTTCACTTGAATGGCCGCATAAGGTGTCTTGAGAAATTTGCCGCTGAGTAAATTTGGGCCTACATCAGTTTTGCCATCAAATTGACACTTTGAGACAGTGATTAGAAACGTGATGAGCATCAACATAACATTTTACAAGAGTAACTTTGGCAGTGGTTACATGAAGCAAAAGGAGGAGTTAAGAGTGGAATTACTTGACATTTGTGATGTAGGAAGAAAACCTGTCCTGATTAAGTGGGGTTTGCACAATGGGGGTTACAAGTCACAACAAGCGTATCCACCCGGCACATTATTTAGTGTGAATCAGCCCTCTTGGGACATATGGGGTTAGTTTAAAAATAGCAAGTACTGTATGTCAGCCTGGTGTCATCACTATCACATACAGGGAAATGAAGGTACTTTAACTAATTTTGGTGTAAAAGAAATTAGGTATACCTTCCTGTTCCATACCTGACAAATGTATTTTACTTTTTGAGGTGAGTAGTCAAATAACTACTGTTAACAAAGGATGGGTTGTTTTCATCTGTAAATGTTCTAAATTGCCGTAATACGGATGTCATTGAGATGATGATCTTCTTGATTGAAGTGTTCTTCTGCTATTGAATCTAATGCGCTTACAATGTCCATGAATGGAACTGCTGCTTTTTCTCTCATCAAGTTTGGATGACTTTAATTACTGTTTCCCTGCAGTTCTTCTCATGTAACCCTGGGAAAGGGTGTTATTCCTCGAAGCAACCCTCTAATTTGAGTACCTGTTTTGTGAGACATATTCTCTTGTTGCGTTTTGCCTTTGTTGGTTGCCAATGGACATGTATCTCCTGGTCCATGCCAGGTCATGGACTCCTAATAACTTCATTTCCCCAAGGACGGCCCATTCTGCATATTTCTGTCCTCCCTTAGTTCAATCCTGGTTAAGAACAAGACTTACTGAAGGCATAACATAAGGTGTAAAAAATGATTTGCATTTAGTTCAGTTATGATAGGGGCAGTAATGATCTGTCTTGGTTAAATCCCCGGACGAAACACTGGTAACGACACCAGTAAGTATCTTGAGAACTAGTCACCCCCCCCCCCCCCGAGCTAAAAATTGCGTGGTTTAGCACCGGAGGACCCCACTTGTCTTTCGCTCTTTGTCCCTTGTAATTTCTTGTCTCTTTCTCTCTCTGTACCCCCTTGTCTGTCTCTCTCTCTGTCCCCTTGTCTATCTCTCTCTCTGGCCCCTTGTCCTATCTTCTCTCTCTGCCCCCTTGATTGTCTCCCCTCAGTACTTCAGGCCTTTGTTCTTTGTTCTTCTCCTCTGTCCTGCCCCGCTCGTCCTCTGATTGACCCTTACCTTCCCCTCTCTCCTGCTCTCCAAATCCTCCTGTGATTGACCTTCCCTGCTCCTCTATCTCACACCATAACTCTTCTGATTGGTCCTCTTGTAATTTGTCCCCCTCCTCTAAGGGAGAACTTCTAATACTCCATTCCTGCAGCTAAAATAAGTGTCGAAACTGAGTTCTGGTGCGTTCCTGCTCCACTTTAGGAGATATCCTTAGCAGAAACATCAAAATAGTTGCAAACCAGTTTAAAAAATATATTTTTTATGCAAATATCAATTTGTCAAACTAAAACAAGGAAGATAAAAAACACTTTGGAAATGTATTTAACTTTTAGATCTTTAACTTTTACCTGCTTTATGATTTAAAAAAATGTGACGCTTCTTGAAGACATTATCTTGGGTTAGTTGATAGTCCCAATTGTAAAAGTGAAAAGTTTTTTTTATCCGGCTCTTTTGGCTATAATTGAAAATAATGTTTACACTATTTATGCAAAATGAAATGCTTATTTCAGTTTTCATTTGATTACTGCTATAAACGTGTTGTTCATTATCATTTTTTGCATACCAGGCACCAATGTTTAGTCTCCTATACATGTCTTTTTGAAACGGAAAAAAGATATTGCATATTAAAAAAAACATTTTGTGAATGTCTTACAAATGCCAATGAGTATTTATTTTCCTGACATTTCCTCCAGATCGGAGGAAGAGCTACAGTATAGTACGTTTAAACTTTTAAACAGGAAACATAATTTCAAGACCACTTAAATAATTTGAGTGCCCTTTGTCTTAGTTTCCAGGATTTGATTGTTAGCTGATACAGTATGTATTGTAGAGGGAACACAAGTTCGCAGTAAAATATTGATTTACTGCTACAGTATTTTAAAATATTACAACCACGACACAAAGGTTGCGTCATCTCCAGAAACAATACACCTGTAAAGCTAGAGGTAGAACTGACACATTTAGAAAAATAAACATTAGCAAAATGGAGAGAGGATTCATTTTGTGATAAAGCCCTCTTGAATTTAGCTTTATGGGGTGTATAGAGCAACGGTTTCAAGAGCACCACAGCCAAACCATATTTTGCGTATAAACGACCACAATTCCAATCATTTGAAAGTGCATTCACGTCATTGTTTATCCCTAAAATTTGGTGTGGATAAGGTTTACTGATTATAGGGCAGGGAATCACCGTTTTAGGGGAACCAAATGTTTATTCAAGGAAAATTAAGTGGTAAGAAAAGATTAAAAGAAGAGAGTAATTTAAAGAAATCTAGATGAGTAATTCTACTTCTAGTTAGTGTGAACCACTAACTAGGTATATAGAGTGTGGTAACCCAACACATGGGACTATGTCAGTGCTTCCCAACTCCAGTCCTCAGGGAACACCAACAGGCCAGGTCTTAAGGATATCCCTGCTCCAGCACAGGTGAGTCAATTAGCGGCTCAGTCATTTTGACTGACCCACCTGTGCTGGAGCAGGGATATCCTTAAGACCTGACCTGTTGGGGTTCCCTGAGAACTGGAGTTGGGAAACACTGGACTATGTCATTAAAAAAAAAGTGACAATTTGGTGCTACTGCACAGAAAGTTCAATTCAAGTCAATAAGAATTGGTACTATCGTAATTTATTGATAAAAACCCATAGTTAACTTAAAGCACAAAGCTAAGAAGCATGAGGGGGATTGTAAAATGTGACTCACTAGATAACTACATACTTGTTAAAGCAGCAATACTACACCCCCCCCCCTTTTCTTCTTATTTTTACATGTAAAGTATGTGACAATGTATAATTCTACATTCTTACGTAAACTGGCAATCGTTTGGTGCTCCTGTTATAAATCTGTAAACATGCCGATTGTGTGCCTAACATAATGGCCGCTTTTCAGTTCCAAATAATCCTTCTGTCAGTGTAACTCAGCAGCTACAATTTATCCGAATATTACTACGGGTAACATTGACTATTGTTAAAGTTCACAGCTCTAAGTGCTGGGAGTATTGGCAACAAATGATCACAAACAGGAAAGTGTTACAAAGATCTTGCACTGCTGGGGAGGTGGCTAGCCTGCTATAGAAATCAAAAGATGCTCAGTATATTAAAACTCATTAAAAATGGCATTGAGTTGAATTTAAAATGAATAAAGTCACTATTATCTAACACTACAGAACTGATTTATTGAGGAAAGAAACCCATGTAAGATTTCACACGTTTTGCTCCTTTAACTGATTGCAAGTTTTCAGAACATTCGGAACATTCCGGTCAAGGCTTTTTCTTTCAAGTCAATGGTGTTTTCCATGTGGTAGGGCGGAATAGGCACGCCCATACTTCTATTATTAAATATATGGGGAGTAAGTCCCCATGGAAGGGGATATCAGGAAACAGGCCAGATTGTCTTTGAAATATACAGAAGGAGATCTGATATGCAAGACCAGCAGAACATAGCACACAATGGGATAGATGTTAGTTGTGTCGCTGCTAGCGATACAGGTTGATTTTGGCATGTAGGCTTTTAGTGTAGGTATTCAGGGGTAAGGGGTCAACCACCAGTTTCCGGCATAGATGGCTGCCAGAATCACTCTACTCTTTCCTAAATCTGTCTCACCGTCTCCCCTGCTGAAATCCCTCTCCTGGCTTCCTATCAAATCCCGCATCTCGCACTCAATTCTCCTCCTCACTTTTAAAGCTTTACACTCTTCTGCCCCTCCTTACATCTCAGCCATAATTTCTCTCTATGCACCATCCCGACTCTTGCGTTCTGCTCAAGGATGTCTTCTCTCTACCCCTTTTGTATCTAAAGCCCTCTCCTGCCTCAAACCCTTCTCACTGACTGCCCCACACCTCTGGAATGCCCTCCCCCTCAATATCCAACTAGCACCCTCTCTATCCACCTTTAAGACCCACCTTAAAACACACCTCCTTAATGAAGCATATGAGTAGCTCCGTGTCTGATACCATACACTTCATACATAAAGCTTGGCCCCTTGCAGACACACTTACCAGAACATCCTCCTACTGTCTCTGTACATTCTTCCTACCTAACAATTAGATTGTAAGCTCTTCGGAGCAGGGACTCCTTTTCCTAAATGTTACTTTTATGTCTGAAGCGCTTCTTCCCATCATGTGTTATTTGTATTATTTGTTATTTACTGTATATGATTGTCGCGTGTATTACTGCTGTGAAGTGCTATGTACAATAATGGTGCTATATAAATAAAGACATCTGTACATACAAGATGGTTTTAGAAATACAGGAGGTATATTTAGGAGGCCCTATGGTTTTCTCCCTTATCTCTTTGGAGAGAGACCATGGATATGCATCCATGCGGGAAAAAAGGTGGTCAACGTCATTTCCGTATATAGTATTGTGTCAAACACGTCTATTCCCATTATAGTAAATATCTAATTGGGTACTTAAGGGAGGAGATTTGCTAATCTACATTCTCTTGATACATTTTCTTGCTAGCAATAGGATAGTGTCACTTAACATTTGGTCATTTAGAAATTGATCTTTGTAAGTTCTGGTATCTCCAAATGTGACAGTAAATTCAAGGGGCAATTTTATGTTTAGAATCTAGTTGATGTATAGAATTACCTTATTTCACACCGTCTTAATCTTCATGCACGCCCACAAGCAGTGTGTTAAGTCTGGGTTGGTTTTGTTACATTATACACAATTATTAGTTACTGTACATAATAATTTTATTTCATATAAATCACAGACAGACTTAGATATATATTTTGGCGTAAGCTATGTTTTATAAAATATTTTATATTGCATATCTCTTAAATCTGCCTATGAGATGCATTTTCTTGGCTTAGACAAAAATGAAATGCCACACAGCTAGGGTTGCCAGGTGTCCAGTATTGAACTGGACTGTCCTGTATTTGGACACTGTCCAGTAAAAAATTAGAGGTAATACTGGACATGTATGTGTGTACCGGTATTACCTCTCTGGACACAGGGATCTGACTGGCTTGGGCAGCTTGGGCAGCCACGGGATTTCTCTGAGCAGGGCTGTGCTAGGGGGCTGGGCAACTTCCTCCATACTGATTGGCTGCTGCTGGGTAATGCAGTCAATAAGGAGGGGGTGTCAGGAGCCTGAGGGTGGGGCCAAGGAGAGGAGGAAACAGCATGTAGTGGAGAGAGAGGTGTGTGTGTTTCGAGCGTCTGTGTGTGTCTCGAACACGTCGCACCTTTTACCATTGTGTTTAGTATTTTTGGAGAAGCCGCCTGACAACCGTATTTACAGATGGTCGGATTATTTCTATAAATCGTTTGAATCAAGTGTGTAGAGATTCATAAAACATAAAAATGCTTATGGCGCAGGTTGAAATTGTTTTTAATATCACTGAACTGTAAAATGGTTTTGTTCTCTTAACCTAAGAATTTGTTAGCCCTTAATTTTTCCATTTCTGGTATGGAGGCTCTGTATCCTCTACCAGGAACTGGGTGTTTCCTTGAAGTGGAAGAAAGTGGGAGGTGGTGTGATGCAGCGTGAGAATTCGGCACACATGTTACCAAGCTAGTATTGAATCTTGGAATAATATATATTCACAGATCTTAGATCGTAGCATTTTAGTGCCTTTAATACTTTCATAACTTGCAAGTTCAGTTGTGGCTCACCATAAATTCCGTTTGATCCAGGGATGTCATGGCATTGTGTTTAAAACTGCTCAGCTTGTATTTTTTTCAGGAGCTTCAAGTCAATCTTATACTATATTAGTGAAAGCACTGTATGCCTGTCTGGATGTCCTGTGTCCCTAGGGGAAATCTCATTGGTCCCTTGGCCCGCCCGCCTCCGCCCGCCCCTGCACACCTCTCATTGTCCTGAGGCGGAGTGACGGACACACACACACACACACCGTGTGGCAGGATGGTTGTGGTAAGTGAGGAGACAACACGTCTTTTTCGGTGAAATAATGCTGATGGGTTTATTTGTCCAAAAACGGTAACTAAACAATGGGTACACTGTCCCTTTAAAATTGAAACGAAACAAAATCCTAACCCCGGTCGGGGTACTAGCTAAACAAAAGTGCAGGCTAATTATCTGGCTGGCTAGCTAACCTATTCCAGCCCAATAAAGTACAGCAAACGCAGTTGGCTCCTTACTTGGGAGCTTTATTCTTCCCTCTTGGGACAGGGTCGCTTTGGGCAGCTTGTGTCTGTCTTAACACTCTGTCTTCCCTCTATGCCTCAGAGAGAGAGAGACTGCCGCCCCAGAGGTATTTCCTCTTCCTGTTTTTAAAGCAGGTGAAGGAGCTTAATTCAAATCACCTGTGGTCTGCTTGACAAGCTGAGTTAACCCCTCGTTTACTGGATAGCATGCATACTGCCATCTCCTATTCACATACACGGAGTCACTGACCCTGTCACAACACACACACACCCCTGTCCCCCCCCCCACCGGCTCCCGGACGGAGGGGAAGCGCGGCCCAACTTCAGGCTCCTCCCCCCTCGCTCTCAACCGGCTCCCGGAAAGACAGAGGGGAAGCGAGGTGCTACCTCACTGCTGCACCCTTACCTCTCTGCAACATCCCCACCACGTGCGCCGCCACCCTGCACCGGATCCCGGATGGAGGGTAAGCGTGGCCCTCCTACCCCAGCCGCCAACGCTCCCTTACCTCCCCGGCGCTCCCTTACCCCCCCGCCGCTAACTCCCCGGCCGCTAACTCACCGGCGCTACCTCCCCGCCGCTAACTCACCGGCGCTACCTCCCCGCCGCTAACTCACCGGCGCTACCTCCCCGCCGCTAACTCACCGGCGCTACCTCCCCGGCGCTACCTCCCCGGCGCTAACTCACCGGCGCTAACTCCCCGGCCGCTAACTCACCGGCGCTACCTCCCCGCCGCTAACTCCCCGGTGCTACCTCCCCGGCCGCTGGGGGGCCAAGCAGCCTCCTCGGATCTGCGGCAGTCCCACTCTCCACCACCTCTCACTCCCGGTGTGTGTGTGTGTGTGTGTGTGTGTGTGTGTGTGTGTGTGTGTGTGTGTGTGTGTGTGTGTGTGTGTGTGTGTGTGTGTGTGTGTGTGTGTGTGTGTGTGTAGAGGGACATTTTACTCCTGTCAACAATTTGTGCCTCACTTTCACCCCTTCACCTGCCCTTCACCCCCCCTACCCCTGCCCTTCACCCCCCCTACTCCTGCCCTTCACCCCCCCTATCCCTGCCCTTCACGCACACAACCCCTCACAGCCGCACACACACAACCCCTCACAGCCGCATGCACACAACCCCTGACGCACGCGCACACACACACACACACTGACGCGCGCACACACACACTGACTGACACACACACAGACTGACGCACACACACACACACACACACACACACAGACTGACGCACACACACACACACACACACAGACTGACGCACACACACACACACACACACACACTGACGCGCACACACACACACACACACACACACACACACACACACACACACACACACACACACACACACACACACACACACACACACACACACTGACTGGCGCACACACACTGACTGGCGCACACACACACTGACACACTCACACACTGACACACACACACACTGACACACTGACACATACACACACTGACACACACACACACTGACTGACACCCCCCCACACCCACGCACGCGCACACACACACACACAGTGACTGACTGACGCACACACACTGACTGATGCGCACGCACACACTGACTGACTGAGGCACACACACACGCACACTGACTGTGTGTGTGTGCGTCAGTCAGTCTGTGTGTGTGTGTTTGTGTTTCTGCGTCAGACTCACTGACGCGCGCGCGCACACACACACACAGTGACTGACTGATGCACACACAATGACTGACGCACACACACTGCATGAAGCTGTAAAGGGGGACAAACAGAGCTGTAAAGGAGGGAGGGGGGGGAACTGGATTGATGTGAATGGGGGACAAACAGAGAGAGGGGGAAGGGGAGAGGAGAGAGAGAGGAGCGGGAACATTACATCCCAGGCAACGCCGGGTCTCTCAGCTAGTGTTTAAATAAAATATTGGTCTATAAGAAGCTGGGTGCTCGGGATCAATACATTTTTCATGTACGACATTTATTGTTTCTGTGTTAAAACCCGGTGAGCGATGCCTGGTCCCCATTAGATATGGGGCGAAACTGTCAAAATCCATTTTGCTAAATTTCCCAAGCTTTCCATTCAAAATCCGTTCTGAGGTGTAAAATCCGTCGACGGATCGTTCCAGTTTCAGTCCAAGTGGATGAATCCAAAATGGCCATTAGATACAATCCGCTGGTGGATTTTCCAATCATCGGATTCCGCAATCCGCGGGTGGATTTGAAGACCCCAATCCGATTGGATGAAACTGGCACAATCGTGGGCGGATTGCGGAATCCGTGGATTGGATTGTAGTTGATAAAAAAAAAAACCTGAAAAAGACGGATCGCCCTTTTTAAGACTGATCATGGACTAAAGGAACCGGCCAATCCGCGGCGGATCAAAATTCTCCCCAAAAAATTCTCCCACTCTAGTCCTCATCAAAAATGGTTGAACATGTCTGCAATTTGCTGTTTGGGTGGAGATAGATTTGTAGAATTCATCTGACCTGGCGGTTTATAGTTTAAGGATCCAGTTGGCTTGTTTACTGCTAATGGGGAAATCTGTACTTTTAAAGCTGTAGGGCAGGGCTCAAAAAGGCGACGCTGTTTCAGAAGGGGAAGGGGATGTGACTTTGTATATAGTTGCTAGGTTAGGATATTGTAGGATATTGCTTGAACTGTAGCTTTAAGGCCTCGAAATCTCTGGGTGAAATTTGAGGCATTTTAAACCCTTTCTGAAATGACCCCTTCTGGTCAGTATTATCTCGTCTTGTATGTACAGTATAGACTTTCATAGATTTGTTTGAAAACTTTTCACACTTCATCAGTATTTTTATGGGTATTTTTGTATTGAGGCAATGTGCTTTGGAGTTGCCTAGTTTAGCAAAATTACCCAGCATCCTCCTTGACTTGTTGCCAGACTTGAAGAAATAATATCTGTTTGTTAGTAAATAGTGGCCAACTCCAGTCCTCAAGAGCCACCAACAGGCCAGGGGATCAGGATATCCCTGCTTCAGCACAGGTGGCTCAATCAGTGGCTCAGTCACTATGACTATGACTGAGCCACCTGCGCTGAAGCAGGGATATTCTGAATACCGGACCTGTTAGTGGCCTTTGAGGACTGGAGTTGACCACCGCTGGAATAGTGTATCCCTTTTGTTACCGATCAGTGCAAATTGTTTCTGAGCCTCCTAGAAGCTCTTTTTGATGTGAGGGGTTGGATTTTTCTTTCAGAATCAGTTTCCCCATCTCTTTATTTTTTTTAACCCCCCCTTTTTTTTTTTACATGGGTGGGAAGTCTCCAGGGCCGAATGGCATTAATTTCAGCTCTGAAACCCATTCATTTTTGGATACTTTCGTAAATTAATTTATTTATCATTTTTTGCTTAGTACTGATATTATACATTACTGCCCCCACCATCTTGAGTGCAATTATTAGGGGTTTTGTGATCTCTTATGATCATTTGTTTGTGTTTTTGTTACTATCCTCTCCCCCTTGCACCAGATAGTGTTTTGTGTTGTTTATGGTGAGCGACGTGTTTTTGTGTTTGTTTTTAGCTCTGAAACCCCCCATGTAACTGAGATAGTTACCAGGGAATGTACCACTGGTAGCAACTGCTCCAGGCGATGTGATCCGTTGCGGCTTCCCATTGGCCGACATGTCGCAGGGATTTAAATACCAGGGAGTAGCTGGTAGCACGCGATACGTATCTCAGGAACTAGAGGGTCCCTGAAACTAAAATGTATATGGTCCAGCTCCTGAAACCCCACTTCCCCACGTATGTAAATGAAAAAAAAGGGAGGGGGTGGGGGGCAACAAGGCATGGATTGCCCCTTTAAATTCTATGGACGCCATGATCAATGCTTTAGATACGTTAAGATATTCCTACACAGCCTTTTTCTTTCAATAGGAAACATGAGACATTATATGGCCTCGGAGGACAGCCTTGGCATTCTCCCAAAAGAATATTGTGTTCGCAACATGCTCTTTGTTATGACAAGTATAGTTTGGCCAGGTGTTATGTAGGAAATCCCTGAATGACTTGTCGGTGGTTAAGGATGACGGAAATGTCCAGGTTGGAGGATCTGACCTCTGGGTACCACGCTGTATCTCAAACCATACTCTGCATGATCTGAGAGACACAGAGGCCTATTCTAGTAACTCCAAAGTGTGACAAACTGCTTCTAATGTGCACTTTAGAAGCTGCTTTGCTATTCTGTAAGCCCTTCTCAGATGGCCAAACCACGTCAAAATGGCATTTTTAGAAGCAGTTTCACTCTTGCTCCGACAATCTGATTGGTTTGTCAAAAAAGCCTCCAACCATATTTTTTGCCCACGACTGCTATTCTCGTAGCTCCGTAATGTAACTCGCTTCTATAATAATTGCTTTTTTTTAACACCACCTAAAGGGTGGCGAGATTGGTAATCCGAGTTATATTGTATTGTATGTCTTTATTTATATAGCGCCATTAATGTACATAGCGCTTACATCCAGAGCCTGAAATATGGGTTTGGCTGAGAGAGCAAAACCCATAAGTCAGACTGGGGATGGAGTTAGCACCTCAGGTCATTCCGCTTCTAAAGAAGGATAGAAGATGGGGCACACGGATTTCAAAAAAGAAACGAATTTATTAAAGCATACACAACGTTTCAACCTGACAGGTCTTTGTCAAGTGCAAAAAGCCACTTTTCGAAACGTTGTGTATGCTTTAATAAATTCGTTTCTTTTTTGAAATCCGTGTGCCCCATCTTCTATCCTTCTTGTATGTCGTGGATTGGACGCAGCCGATCGTACACTGAGGGGAGCGCCGGTAACTGTATCAATTTCCTTATTACATATTTTGGTGTGCAGCATTTACTCCTTGTCATTCCGCTTCTAAAGCCACTACAATGCGGGCGGTTTGACTCTTAAAACATGCAGTTTGTCACTTTTTTTTAGACGCGGTTTAGAAGAAGCGGTTGCAATAGAGAATAGGGTTTTTTCACACATTTCACTCTGCTACATGTACTTCTGAATATGCCAAACTGTGTGGTTTGGCACTGACAACATCAGAGCTACGAGAATAGGCCCCATATACTTTCAATTTGTTAGTTTAAAATTTTGCCCCAGAGTGGAACATTGATTATGAAGAAGTAAATTCAGGATAGTGTGCCATATGCTTTATATATAGGCAAGTTTATTCTTCTTCTGTTGTGATGTTTGCATTTATTATGCTTTTGGATGTATTAATTTTGCTTTGGGTGGACATATCCAAGGCTACGTTCTCCATCATATTAACATCCCCTCAGAGTATCACACTTGCCGCGTCATGTTGTAATAGATTTTGAATATCTAGAGGAAAAAAAAAGGTTTGTCAATCACAAATAATGGCATGCATGTTGCATAGAATAAGTAGGCAAGAAAGAAACTAAGTTTCAATGGTCAGTGATCCAGGTCTTGGACACAGAATAACAGTCTATTTAGTGGTAAGAAGTATCAACTTCAGAGAAAGGGGACTCAAGGCATCTTTGAGTCTGGTTATTGATTAAAAGATTTATGTTCAAAATAAGGGAAAGGTGTAAATATAATGTTCAATGGTTGATAGTACAGACTGTAACTGCACTTTCCGATTTCTCCTCCTAAGTGGACCACCAGCCTAGAGCCATTTGTATATAATGCAGAAATCTTCCCCCCGCTGTGTATGAACTATAATGTGGTAAGGAAATTGATGTACTCACAATCTGATGCCGTTGATTCCTCGTGCGTGCTTCACGCTGTCCAGGAGTATGGAAATAACGGAGCACAGCTGCAAAAATCGAAGGGCTACAATACTGGAGCTAAGTTTAGAGCAGTTTAATGAATGACTGACAACATGGCAAGATGTAGTAAGCAACTCTAACGCGTTTCACACGTACTCTGACGAAGCGCTGAAAAATGCATGAAACGCGTCAGAGTTGCTTACTACATCTTGCCATGTTGTCAGTCATTCATTAAACTGCTCTAAACTTACTGTAGCTCCAGTATTGTCGCCCTTCGATTTTTGCAGCTGTGCTCCGTTTTTTCCATACTCCTGGACTATTTGCATAGAATAAGGATAGCAAAATAGAATTAGGTGAACTCAAAACTACCTCTATTACGGAATGTATCAGTAACACTATGTAAATACCTTTATGGAGCATACAGCTAGGAAAATAATTGGCCTCACATTTATGGAAAATAAATACACAAAACCCTGCACTCCTCCCAAATTGGCTTATAATTTATTAGTGAAATTCTACATTTTTATCCCGTTTTATAACAAAGGTGTTCAAGCCTTATAAAAAAATGATTCAAGCCTGCCACTCCGTCAAGGTAAACTCAATTTTAACAAGTACCTACACTAAGGGTATAATATTCCTTATTGTCTTGTGGACTAAACCGTGAAATATGTAAAAGTGCCTAAAAGGATAAATGGATGAAGCATGTATGCTATCTGTGATTCAGTGCAATTAAAACTGGCAAATAAACTGAAATAAAATTGTTAAAAAGTTTTTTTGGGGAGGTGGTTGACCCTTCCTTTTAGGTTCTGAGCTTCTTGTCAATTCTCCAGTTATCAAATAGGTATAAAACACTTCTACAATTTTAAGTTCACTCTCTATAGGAGAAGTTGATGACTATTCTCTAGAATACAATGTAAAACCCTACTTCTAACTTACAAATCTCTCAACAACGCTGCACCCCTTTACATCTCCGCCCTCATCCCCAAATATGTCCCTAAACGCCCCCTATGGTCTGCCCAGGACATCCACCTTTCCTCCTGCCTTATTACCACCTCTCACTCCCGCCTACAAGACTTCTCCAGCGCTGCCCCCTCTCTCTGGAACTCCCTACCACGCACCATCAGAATTTGCCCAGCTATCAAACGTTTAAAAACTCCCTATAAACCTGTAAAGCTTCCAAGGAAGCCTATCTGGCATACACCTAACATCCTCCCCCTCCAACTCTATGGGGACCAGCTTTGTGGCTAACCAAACTCCATGCTAACACCTCCTAACATCCTCACCCCCAAACCTTAATGGGATCAGGTCTACGTCTGGACCATATTCCACCCTGAGGCACACTCCATCCAACAATGAGCATCCACTTTACCGTTTGTTCCAACATTGCCCCTTATTCCCTGTAAAGTGTAAGTTCTCAGGAGCAGGGCCCCCATTACCTTCTCTATCTGTTTGCGCTGGTTTGTCCTTATTTGGCATATAACTCTGTTTATGTAATATACATAACTCATGTACCACCATTGTAGCGCGCTGCATAATATATTGGCACTTTACATAGACGATAATAATAATAATAATAATATATATTATTACTTTTCACTATGGAACTAAGGGACTTATTTTTTTTGACAGTTTTTAATTGCACTGAATCACAGATAGCATTATGCTATCTGCACTTTCAGCACTTTCAGCACTTTCACATATTTCCCTATGTTTAGTCCACAAGACAATAAGAAATATTATGCATTTAGTGTAGGTACCTGGTAAAATTGAACTTTCCTTGACTGGGTTAGCAGCCTTGAATACTTTTTGATCAAAAGATGCAATTAAATAACTCCTATGCTATTAGACGTAGGATCAACGTGTAGAATGTCACTAATACGTTGCAAGCCGATTTGGGAGGAGGTTTTTGTTTTTGCTTTCCATAGAAAAAGGATAGCTGAATATTTTACCCTTTACAATCAGGTACCTTCAATTAGCAACTGGTAGGCGTTTCCTTATTAGGGTAGCTATGTCTCTCTTTTGGAGATAAACATGAAAATCAGCATTCTTGTACCCAATTTGATTTTAGCTTTCAATGTTCAAAGGCAAAGAGGTGGTGTCTCTTGTAACAGGGCAATGTCTCTTGTAACAGGGCAATGTCTCTTGTAACAGGGCAATGTCACTTGTAACAGGGCAATGTCTCTTGTAACAGGGCAATGTCTCTTGTAACAGGGCAATGTCTCTTGTAACAGGGCAATGTCTCTTGTAACAGGGCAATGTCTCTTGTAACAGGGCAATGTCTCTTGTAACAGGGCAATGTCTCTTGTAACAGGGCAATGTCCCCTTTGAATGATTTTAGATGTGCCAGACTTCATGTAAATCCCCCCTACGTTTCATTTTATAATTCTAGTTGTCATAGTATATTGACGATTGATAGGATCTTGGATGGGCGCATCTTTGGTACAGGCTAGGGTGCCTCCTTGCTCCAATTTTTAATCCGTGGTTCCGGCCTGATTTCCAGTCAGGAAGTCCTTCGCTTCTCCTGCTGCTGACGGGAATATCTTGAAGCTATGTAATGTATGTAATGCTACCAATGTGTATTTTGGTTTCTTAAATTAGGAGCAGCACAGTATATTATAATAGGATAATGCATTATCCTTTGGTGGCACAGGGAAGCATTGTAGGAGAGTTTAGCACAGGGGTGGGCAACTCCAGGCTTCAGAGGTCAGTTTCTCAGGATATCCCTGTTTCTTCGACTGATTGAGCCATCTGTGCTGAAGCGAGGATATCCTGAAAACCTGACCTGGTGGTGGCCCTTGAGGACTGGAGTTTCCCACCCCTGGTTTTGCAGCTGTAACTTGTAGAGTGAGTGCACCTCCTTCACATTGCTAACATGTCTTAGATTTTTGCTACCTGACCAAGTGTACCGAAAATGAACAGCAGGTTGGAATCCTCTCTGACAAGGATCAGTTCCAGTCGGTACCAGCTAAAAGAAAATCAGCATTTGCCCTTTGGGCTTTATATATTTATTCAGATCTTACGCAGCTATTTTACTGTTTCGCATTGTAATGCACCCTTTAACAATCCAGGGTCTAGGTGTTTCAAACCAGCAATCCCGCCTGCTTTACCTATTGATTAGGTGGCTGAGGTACTGACCAGTTTAGTTGCCAGTGTTCTTCCTGGACATTTAAAGATGGCTACTGCATATAGGAAACACACAGATACCCAGCAAGCTCTCAGAAACCCCCCAAAATTACCACAATATATATATATATATATATACTGTATATAAGTATGTATATAAATATATAAGGACCTGCGAACTGGTCATGCCTTGAAAGTGGCTCACAGGCTTATACGCTTTGTCGAAAGGGTTATCTAAATTACCCTTTTTCAAGACAGGTATTTCAAAGCAGCCGCGGAATGCTCGCCCCCCTCCCCCCTCTCCCCCTCAGTCACCCACCCAGTCACTCACCCACCGAAGGGTATCGTCTATTCATTTTTATATATATATATATATATATATATATACACACACAACAGTCCAACAAGAAAGTCTCTTATCTGCTTCTGTTGTTGTTGTAGGGGAAGGCCTCTCTGTTCTCCTGGGTCAGCATCCTTGTGCGCAATGGCACTCTCTGTGTCCAGGTATAGAGGTCTTGTCCCCTTGTCTTGCTGTCAGCATACAGTCCTTCTGTGTGCATCAAGACATCATCTTTTCCACAGGTCAGCACGGTTGTGGGCTAAGGAAATCTCGAGTCTGTCCTCCTTCTCCTTATGTCAGCCAAATGTGAGCTAAGAAATCTCTCTCCGGTGTCTCACATGATGCTTTTTACGGGGCTCTCATTAGTCCAAGTGGAGACTAGTTAATTGATTGGCTGCAATCACCTATCTCTCTGTTGGATTCTCGGCGCTCTGAGGCTGCGTTACAGGGATGTCCCTGTAACACACAGAAAACACTGGTAAATAAGCTGGTAAGTATTTCCTGATCTCAGGAGCGAATAACAGTGTAATTCAGCCCCAACACCCCCCCCCCCCCCCCAGTTCAAATTCTGCACATAAAAGTAGTAGGTAAAAGAAATGAGTAGGCTAGATTGGTGCGGTATTACTGATATTAATCGCATGGTGTAGTAGAAGTTAATAATGTCACTGCTTGAGGGTTGATTAGCGCATTGCAGAGCAATGTATTCCTGGCCTTTCTTGTAGCGATTAAACGGCCATTAGACACTAATGTGGAGTCACTGTTATTATAATCATCACCATCACGGGCCTTGATTGAGCCTACGAGAAATTTGTCAGCTTTACCATTAGGCATCACTCAGAGAAACAGCTACATGATAAAAGATGGCGCTAGGAATGAGTGTGGGTCATATATCTTATGGCGCACCAATGCCATAAGGCAGCGGTTCTCAACTCCAGTCCTCAGGACCACCCAACAGGTAATGTTTTCAGGATATCCCAGCTTCAGCACAGGTGGCTCAGTCAAAGATTGAGCCACCTGTGCTGAAGCAGTGAGCCACTGATTGAGCCACCTGTGCTGAAGAGAAAACGCGGGAGTTAGGGAGTGATCACAGAGCCACACAAATTGAAAGGGTATAAATGGATAATAATGGTAATCAAATATGCGGGTGCAAAACTGTGAACTGAAAGTGAATCAGAAAGGGGGGGGGGGAAGGAGAACACAAATTGGGTGTGTCTCCTAAAAGAATTCACTATGCTGCTTAAAATTTAACTTTTAATAGATTTACATAAAACATATATTACCAAAACGCCGTGTATGGTGAATTAAAAATAAATTAAATTGACAATACCACGCATCCTTGTCAATGAATAAGCGTTGGAATAGTCTCAAACAACTGAATATAGTTGAGACTGCAAGACAAAGGACGCTAATAGTCAATGCTAATTGTTGGACGCACAATGTTGTCAGTCTCCTATTTGGAGCTGCTTTTATGTAGTGCTTTTTAGTCTCCTGGCTCTATCTATGTAGACCTACTACTGGCTATATATTTTATCAATACTCTGTGTGTCAGCTTTCCTGCTCTCTATATGATACAGCATTGAGGAGTGTGCTGCATAATGATTCACTGATTTAAAGGCTGTGAACATTTGTTTCACTATGCTGTGAATCATCCTCCCCTCAATACCACAATATCATTTGCACTATTACATTTACTGGATGGTAATATACTATTATCCTTAAGTGCTATGTGGTTTATATGTTAAAGCAGGACTGCCGAACTTCCAGTATATGATCACACATTGAGTAGGCCATACATATATATATACTAACTTGGTCTCATAGGTGTCCCAGAGGGGTTCATACCCTGACTATTAGCGTCCTTTGTCTTGCAGTCTCAACTATATTCAGTTGTTTGAGACTATTCCAACGCTTATTCATTGACAAGGATGCGTGGTATTGTCAATTTAATTTATTTTTAATTCACCATACACGGCGTTTTGGTAATATATGTTTTATGTAAATCCATTAAAAGTTAAATTTGAAGTAATGTAGGAGTGCAGCATAGTGAATTCTTTTAGGAGACACACCCAATTTGTGTTCTCCTTCCCCCCCTTTCTGATTCACCTGTGCTGAAGCAGGGATATCCTGAAAACATGACCTGTTGGGGAGGGGGTCTTGACTGCAGTTGAGCACCCCTGCCATAAGGAGTTTCCTAACCAGGTTCCCCATAAGAGTAATATACAAGCATAACGTTTCACAAACTTTGTATTGCTTCTTTACAACAAGCACCTGGGAACGAAACGTTGGAATCATTATGCTCACTATAAAGACGGTTGTGTTTGACTGTCCACTGTCCCCCCCTCCTTATTGGTCACAAATTTCCATAACATTTACCTTAGGACTTCTAGAGACATTGGCGTTGGCACGAGTGCCGTATTTAAGCTACCTGGCAAGTTAGCCACAAGATGCTGAATGTATGGGAACCGACATTTCAATGCAGGGTGACATTCATATATCATGTCAGAAATGCAGCCGAAAAAGTGGCTGTTGGAGGGCAAAGGGGTTAACTTAAAGAGACCATTACTCTCTTTAATGCTTTGTGTCCAATTTAAACTATATGCAAGTCACTCCTCTCAGCAACTGAAAGCACTCACTTTGAGAGATTGCTAATGTGCTAATTACCCAGAACCCAAACATTTCAACTGTAAACAAATGAGAGATGTATTTATAATAAATCAGTTTTATGACCTCCTGATGGGGGATGATATCAGTTGAGTTTATGTTGGAGAGACCTCACAATACACTCTAGCAGCTGGGCACTTCTGTTTTTAGCTTCAGCGGAGGAGGACTTTTTCTATCGCCAGCGCAGGAAGTATATAACCATTATCATGTCTGTAGTGAAACAAAAGGGCTCATTAGAACCCATGTCTGGAGCCTATATTTCCCGGTTTGCGGTTGCACTTCCCAATACACCAAAACGAGCGTTTAGATAAATATCAAACGCCACAAAGCAGTGCTCATTTATCTAGTGAAAGATATAGCAAAGCTTTGCTCCAGGCAATAAGACCTCCAGTTATTAGTGAAAACATCCCATTTTTAATGTAATATCTGCAGTTGCCGAATGAGTTATTTTTTTTAGTCGAGCACAACTTTGCTCTCAGAGAAACTGGTACCAAATGTCCTGGTCCTACAGCAGAGGTTCTCACGCCCCCTCACCTCCCCACCCCAACAGGTCAGCTTTTCTGGATATCCTTGCTTCAGCACAGCTGGCTGAATCAGTGGCTCAGTTGAAGCCACTGATTGAGCCACCTGTGCTGAAGCAGGGATATCCTGAAAACCTGACCTGTTGAGAGGCCATGAGGACTGGAGTTGAGCACTCGCCATCTACAACAAACTTTTGGAGGTCACAATTTCTCACTAATGGGTCAGACGTGAGACATGACTGTAAGTGGTAGAATCGATTGATATGTTTGATTTTATTTCACTTCTTGTTTTATTTTTATATAATTCCAGGCATATACATTGAGCATACAGTCAGCATACAGACAATTTAAAATATGGGGACCAACATGTATGTATATTTTTATTTATAGTGCTCACAGCCTACAAGAGAGACAATGCAGTACGAGGAATTATAGTACAAATAGTGGAATTACCGGCGTTGCCTGGGGGGAGTGTCCAAAATATATTTTTTCAATTTCTAACAATAGTCGGACTGCTTCTTGTCTCAATCTTTGTTCTTCAAGTGGATACTCCTTTCTTCTACCGTTTCAGCATTTCGGACTGTATCATATGCCGATATAGCAGATCTTACAGGCTATTAATTAAACATTCATCACCCATGTGCCCCCTACACCACTCCTCCCCATAGTCTGTGTGCCCCGGACACCACTCCTGCCCATCGCCCACTACACCTCCCCATTGCCCCTTACACCTCTCTTCCCCATCGCCTCTTACAGCTCTCCTCCACATCGCCCCTACACTTTTCCTCCATTGCCCCTAACACATCTCCCCCCCCACCGCCCCTTACATCCCTCCATCACCCCCCCACCGCCCCTTACATCCCTCCATCACCCATGTGCCCCCTATATCTTCCCATCACCTGTGTAACTCTTACATCTCCCCCATCAACTGTCTGACCCCTACATACCCCCACCCCGCAAACCTGTCTGGACCCTGCTCTTGGCCTCCCTCACCCTCCCTATAACAACCACCATCTCCTTCTTCCTCGCTGTCCTGGGACGCCTGTCTCCTCTGCCGTCTCCTATCCGCCACCCCCAATTTCTCTAAGCAAATCAGCCACTGGGTGTTGTACCTGGTAGACAGGGCTGGTGCAACCACTAGGCGACTTAGGCAGTCACTTTGGGCGGCATATTTTGGGAGGCAGCGGGAGTGGAGGAGGAAGGCAAATGATAGGTGGTGGGCACAGAGCAGGACAGCAACAGAAGTGGTTGGCGGTAGAGACAGGCGATGGTGGAAGAGGAAGACGGAGCACCACGGGAGCGGAGCAGGGCAACAGAGGAGGACCTCTGGGAGGAGCGTGCCCCAACCGCCCGACCCAGAAGTCCACTGACTTCTGGTGTCTGCAGGTCCTCCCAGTCGTCTTCCCCCTCTGCCGCCCTGCTTCGCTCCCGCAGTCCTCCGTCCTCCTCTCCCACCGCTGCCCATCTCTTCCGCCACCCTGATTTGTGGCCACTGCCCGTGTCTACTACCGTTCTGCTCCTGCCGGCCTGTGTCCTCCTCAGACTACTGGTAGGCATTAATTGGGTGAGGGAAGGAGGGGGTGAGAGAAGAGGAGGAAGGGGTGAATGAGGAGGAGGGTGTGAGAGAAGAAGAGGAGGAGGGGGTAAGGAGAGGAGGAGGGGGTAAGGAGAGGAGGAGGGGGTAAGGAGAGGAGGAGGAGGAGGAGGGGGTAAGGAGAGGAGGAGGAGGAGGGGGTGAGGAGAGGAGGGGAAGGGGGTGAGAGAAGTGGTGGAGGAGGAAGAGGAGGGGGTAAGAGAAGAGGACTATTTAATCTGGTAAGGCCTTTTCCGGCCAATCAGATCAACAGGTAACTGGTCCTTTAAAGGACGCAGTGAGAAAAAAAACAGACTAACAAAAATATAACATAATAGGAGGATGAGGAGGTGAGAGAAGTGGAGGTGGAGAGGGGTGAGAAGAAGAGTTGGAGGCGGAAGTGGGGTGAGAGGAGGAGAAGGAAGGGTGTGAGAGGAGGATGTGGGGATGAGAGGAGGATGAGGGGGGGTGAGAGAAGAGGAGGGGGTGAGAGAAAGAAGTGAGAAAGGAGGCAGGAGGAAAGAGAGGGGCTGCTGTGTAACATAGGGGGGGGGGGGGGCGCAGGGCTGAAGGTTTGACTAGGGTGCCAATTACCCTTGCACCGGCCCTGCTGGTAGGCTATATACAGTATATAGCAAGTGATTTCATAATGAGTTGCAGACATCTTTTACTGAACCTTTGTACAGAAGCATACCTAAGCCATATATATATATATATAGTGAATAGATGAGAACAAGGCACTCCGTCAGGTAGATAAAGGTGGGTGCAAATCCTATATGAATCAAATAGGTGATACGATAACTTTTGAGCGAATATCAGAGGCAGCACTCCACGAAGTAGTCAAAAAAGTTTTGTATTTAGTGAGACATAATAACCAACGTTTCGGTCCTCCACACGGGACCTTCCTCACCTTGAGAAAGGTCCCATGTGGAGGACCGAAACGTTGGTTATTATGTCTCACTAAATACAAAACTTTTTTGACTACTTCGTGGAGTGCTGCCTCTGATATTCGCTCAAACGGTATCGTATCACCTATATATATATTGATATAGTGATTTCCAACCTTTTTTGTTTGGAGGAACCCTTGAAGTATTTAGAAAAATCTCGGGGAACCCCTATCTGGCTGACACATATTAGGTTCGTTCGACAGGGGTCAGTCACAACATTTCACACCTCACGAGCCCCCTCTATTTCCCACCCTCTACCCATCTATTTCTCTCCCATCCATCTCAGTAACGCTCCCCCCTCCTGCCTTGCATGTATTTATCCCTCGCGTCTCACTCTTATTCCCTCTTTTCCTCACTCCCTCCTGCCCTCTCTCTTCTCTCACTCGCCCCTACCTTCCGTCAATTACCCCACTCTCAATCCACCCTACAAAATACATACCAAAAAAACCCACCCCCAGGGGGGTCTGTGGTCCATAGGAGGAACCCCTGAGACTGCTTCAAGGAGCCCTGTTTGGGAATCACTGATATACACCAATACACATTTTAAGTTATGGTGGGTGAAAAAGGCGACGAGACCTCCACCATATAGCAAAAGATTCCATGTAAAAATGGATTTCAGGCAAAAGGTGACACGGTGTGCTCATTTGCATGTCATTTCCCAGAATCCCTTGCTGCAGTGGAAGCACTGTATACTAGGTGATAATGGTGAAAGGCAGGCCTGTCTCAGACATATGAATGTGCTCACAAGTGATCTTTTTACTTGATATATATATATGTTGATTTTGAAAGGGGTAGTTCAACAAAATGGCTATAACATTGGTGTAATCAGCTTCCTTAGAAAGATTCGGTCCCTGTAATGCACGAGTCTGCAACCATTCATGGAAGAACATTTTTTATTTGACCAAATATTTTGATATGCTTGGTCCTACGTATTTATTTACTCTCTCCCCCCTCCCGCTCTTACACACCCCTCACTCACTGCCCCTCACTCTCCTGTCCCACACCCACACCCACACTCTCTCCCTACCCACATTTTATTCTTCCACTCCCACTCACACACTCATTCTCCACACCTACACAATTCCCCCTTCCCCTCCCACCCCTACACTCAATTCCCACCCCACCCACAACCCCCACTTAAACTCAATTATACCATCCCACACACTCAATTCACCCCCTCCATGATTCCCACCTTCACCTTCCACCCACACCCCACAACTCCCCCCATCAATACAATTCCACCTTTTTCTTCCCACCCACATAGTTAATTCTGCCCTCCCACCACCCCCACTCAATTCCCCCCACCTACAAATTCCCCGACACTCAATTATCTCCACACATAAATCCCCCCTTCCCTCCGACACACAACTCCCCCACACCACACAATTCCCCCCTCTCACACTCAATTCTCCCCCACCCCCTAAACACAATCAATCCCCCCCACAAAATTCCACACTACCCCCCAGACATTTGGAAGTGTGACATGAGCCTTAAGGGAATATGTATCTTGTGAGTTGTGACATTACAAAAAAAAAAAAAAAAACAGACATACAGTACATTCCAGGATCTTTAGAAAGATAAATGACCAATCTCACTCCTCTTTGAATCATGAAAAAGTTACACTCACAGTAAGATTCTTACAGATACAGTGGAGAAAGCAGAGAACACACACTTCTAGCACCTTACAGGGGGAGGGGGGGAGGAGGGGGTGGTGTGCATATGGCACGCAGGGCACAGACACGCTACAGTTCAAGCTTTGCAGTTCAAGTTTTAAAGTGTCTTTGCCCTCCACCCCCCCCCCCCCCATATGTGCATCAATACAATCTACACACTGACAAGTGATTAGCTAAGTTGCTGATGGATCAGTTCTCCTGTAATCGATCGCTGAAGATTCGGCTCGGCATTCACTAAATGCATCTTGGGTCATGTTCTGCTGCACTGACAACCAAAGTTCTGTGATGAAAATCATGTGACCAGGCAGGCACTAGATTCAACTGGTTCACTGCTAGAGAGAGCAGGGCTCAAAAAGGTGATGCTGTTTCAGAAGGGGAAGGGGAAGTGACTTTGTAAATGGTTGCGATAGGAACAAAAATGCTTGTTACATTAGAATACATTAAAAATGCAATTACAATTGTTGTTTTTTTTTAAATTTTAATGCTACAAGTGTTTTCTCATAGTACATAACCGATTTATTTAAAAATAAAAACACACACATCTAGGATATTGATTGACCTGCAGCTTTAACAGGTAGGAGAGGGAGTTATTGGATGCAGAGAGAGGAACATTGAAATACCGACTGGCCATTCTCCGGGACTGAGCCAGCAGTTTTTGCTGAAAGAGCCGCATGCGCATTGCAGACTCCTACCCTAGAACAGGTAGATAGAGACGAGGAAGCGCTCAAATGCTAGGTATAATAACCATTGGTAGCCAATGCCAAAGCCCAAGAATGATCCAAAATCAATAAGATTAAGTGAGAATAACATCCAGCAATATTGCGTAAAAAGTCTCCTGAAGACAGGTAATGGGTGGGTGTGACCCCCCCACGATCAGTCTCATCGGAAAACAACCCTGTAGCAAATAATGTACTCACAAGTTCTTGGTAGGGGCTGGCAGATACAGGAAATGGAGAGGAGCGCAGGATCCCACAGGAGCAAAGAGAGGACCCAATGCAAAAAAAATATATAAACTTTATTCTGTCATAACGTTAAAATCCAACGCGTTTCAAACGCTGGTGCGTTCTTTATAAAGAACGCACCAGCGTTCGAAACGCGTTGGATTTTAACGTTATGACAGAATAAAGTTTATATATTTTTTTGCATTGGGTCCTCTCTTTGCTCCTGTTGGATCGTGCGCTCCTTTCTATTTCCTGTATCTCCAAGCCTAGAACTGTTTGTTTATTGTAAAAAATAGAATATGCTTTGCATTACACTGAGAAGATGAACACTGGATTCCAGCTTATCAGCTACAACTGTACATCTGTTTGACAAATAGTGGCACCATAATTACTTTGCCATCAGAGAACAGAACAAAAAGAACTGGACTGTGAGTTCCAGGACTGACAAACAGCTATCATACAAAATCATTACATACAAATATTACATTATTAGATAAAGATTGTTATAAAAAAAATAATAATCATATTTCACCATGGTGAAATGTGTTTTTAAAAAAAGTTTTAAAAAATACTGATAGTCTGATTTTTTATTTAAAGAAAAGGTCTCAATGAGCGATATTTTTGCTGTTATATATGGAAGTGTCCTTAGTTCACTTTTGTCCAGGGAGGGACTGTCCCTTAACACTTTTGAGTGTCCTTTAATGCTCCCTGTGCATCTGGTAGCTGCAGACCAAGCAATATCCCACCTGTGTCGTGTTTATTTTTTTAAATAAATGAGTTAGTTCTGTACTATGAAAAAATACTTGTAGCATTTTTTTTAAACAACTTTGAATTAGATTTTTAATGTATTATAATGTAACAAGCATTTTTTGTTTCGATATCAACCATTTACAAAGTCACATCCCCTTCCTCTTCTGAAACAGGCTCTGGTACACCCTTTTTGAGCCCTTCCCTCTCTCTAGCAGTGCACCAATTGTATCTAGTGACTGCCTGGTCACACGATCTTCCCCACAGAACTTTGCATCTTTGGTCCTCTTCTGCTTCACTGACAGCCATTTAGTGAACCCCCGAGCCGAATCTTCACAGATCGATCACAGGAAAATGGATCGATCGGCAACTTAGGTAATTACTTATTATTGTGTGGATTGTATTAATGCACTTATTAAAGAGGAAATAAAATGTAAAAAATGGCAGCTTGGACTGCGGCCTTAGGGGGCCCATGATGTGCAGGGACCGCCAGGTTATTGGTGAGTAAAACAAAACTGGCTGTAAGCTCAAGGAACAGAGCTGTGCAGAGATGCAAATGTAGTAGCTTCACCTCGGTAACGAGTCATAGGCACTAATAAGGAGGCATAAGGAGGGGTCACCGTAGGGGAATGATCAGCAGATAAGCGCCCAGAGCAATAGTCAAAGTCTCATGGGTATATACGTTGCTGGGACTGAAAGCATGTACCCAAACGGATATTGAGTCGGCGTGGAGTTAACACTTTACTCACAATATGTCGCCGTACCCCTGGTCCTCCTGGCCACGCTGGAGCGTAGAAGATCCTGCGTCTCGTGTTGGCGTGTGGTCCAATCCAGATGCAGGCAATGTAGAGAAGGGGATCGGTGTGGCAGCCAAATCGAGGGAAAAAGCAAAACTCACCGGCCAAAAAGATTTGAATAAAAAAAATCTTTATTAAACTACATAATGCTCCTTGAGAAAGCGCCAGTGACGGCGTGAAACGCGTGGGAGGAGGAGCTTGCTCTTCATGTGGATCTCTTCACATTTTTATGTAGTTTAATAAAGATTTTTTTATTCAAATCTTTTTGGCCGGTGAGTTTTGCTTTTTCCCTCGATTTGGCTGCTACACCGATCCCCTTCTCTACACTGTTAGGTTATTGTTGCTCGATTTCATGGGGCAGGTCGGGATCTTGATTGGGACAGAGCCTCCTCCATTTCCGTTCACGTCACTGGGGGCAGTGGGCGGGTGTCAGGTTTCAACCAGTCATCGCTGCCCAAGGTAATTAGGGAGTCGCAATCCTGAAAACCAGCAGCACATGGGTCCCGTCTGGCCTCTGGCACTCAACGGGTTAATGTCAAAGGTTCCAACCCCATTAAAGTGTATCCTTGGGCTTTGGTAATTATGGATACTCAGAACAGAAATAATTGCATCATGCATAACACTAAACATAGGGAGTGGTGGGTGCTATCCCTCAAGAGCTTTCCAATGAATCGCATCTTTTAGTCCAGGGGTGGCCAAATCCAGTCCTCAAGGGCCATCAACAGGCAGGGCCGGCTGGGACTTTTGCTGGGCTCTATGCAGGGGCTCTATGCGGGCCGCTTCCCTTGTCCGGCGCGGCATCTCAGCCGACGCAGCGTCATGACATGTGGGGTCACCGCGTCACCATGTGATGGTGGAGCTGTGTGATGTCACGTTGTCATGGCAAGGTGACGTCATGGCCCCATGACAATGAGACACTGCAGGAGGAGATGCCGCCGGACAAGGTAAGAGACTGTTACAGAGGTCCTGCGCTCTCCCCCAGCAACCAGTTTCATTGTCGTGGGGAAGAGCGCTGGGCCTCTGTAACCGCAGTGGCACGGATGGATCCGCCACCAAGTCACCCCTGCCCAGCTGGCCAGGTTTTCAGGATATCCCTGCTTCAGCACAAGTGGCTCAATCAGTGACCTAGTCTTCAACTGAGCCACTGATTGAGCCACCGGTGCTGAAGCAGGGATATCCTGAAAACCTGACATGTTGATGGTCCGTGAGGACTGGAGTTGACCCCCCCCCCCTTGTCTTAGCTCCTTTCCAGCACAGACCCCCGACTCTGGAGCAAGGCACTGCGTGTCCCCTTTGGCAGAGAAGCGATTCATCTTTGTTACGATTGTGATTGTCGTTCACCCCCATTGTACTGCGCTGGAACCTGGCCTATTATAAATACATAGACATTCTAGTAATAATAGTCACTGGTCAAGACATGGTACCACCAATGTTTCTTTTCGTGGCGGAACCTTGCCTTCTTATTTCTAGAATGATTGTTACCTCTCCCTTCGCTCAGCACCCGACCGCCGCGCTTTCCGTGGAAACCTTCTGCACATACTCCAGATTTTGTTTGTAAACTCACCAGTGGTAAAATTAGAAACATGATACATGGACTGCCATTGTCCTAAGGACCAAATAACATGCGTCCTTAAATTAGAGTGATGAGCGTAAACATTGCAAGCGGAGGTGGTTTAATTTTAGCTAAATTGCAGTGACATTTGAGATTATCCACAATTACCAGGTACAATCTCGGCAGTAGGAATGAACTTCTTTGGCCCTTACCCAGGGGAATCATTTATTTAGCGGATGGTGGGATCAGTGTGTATTCAGAACATGGTCTGACATGTAGTCACCTGCATCTTGCCCCGCCACTGCCATTCAGCCGCCGCCACTCATACGCCGGATATTTCGCTGCTAAAGTAAGCCCCAAACCTTACCCATTACCCTAAAACCCCTTACCCTAAAACCCTTAATCAGACTCCTTACCCTAATCCCTAACCTTAACTCCTTACCCAAAAAAACCCAAACTTAACTTCTTACCCTAACGCCCCTAACCTTAACTCCTTACCCTAACCCCTAACCTTAACTCCTTACACTAACCCCTAATCTTAACTCCTTACCCTAACCCCTAATCTTAACTCCTTACCCAAATGCCCCTAACCATAACTCCTTACCCTAAATACCCCTAACCTTAACCCCTTACCCCTAAAGTTAACCCCTAATACTAATAAACGCTAATGCACTTACCTTTGCAGTGGCTAAATGGCTGAGGCGAGATGTCTGACGGGAGCGGCTTAAATAGCAACGGTGGGCTGGCTGCGGCAAGATGCTGGCGGCGAGATGTCTCATTCCATTCTGGGCATTTATCACCTCTGACCAAAAAGTGACTTGGAAAGTTATGCCTAACCCCCTTAGAGTAATGCATATATTTGCATTTATTTATATAGAAGACTAAGGAATGAAAGCAGAGTAATATTTGTATGGTTACAAATAGTAGTAGAATTTATTTCATTTGTACTTTATAAAAATGTATATTCTATAAGAGCCGCTCCAAAACAACACGGCTGTTGTTGATCACTGGGTCAGTGCATCAAACATTATCTATAGATCCTTTTTCCAGTATTATAAATGTTTGGAATAGTCAAGTCATTCTGTATTAATTATATTTTTTATTCATTGAGTTAAGGTCAATGAAAAGAATTTTAATGCAGTTTTACTAGGCACGGTCTGCAAAATATAAATATAAAAACATATACTGATATTGCATGTCATATCATGAGGTAATAATAGCCTCATAAACCAGAACAAAATAATATAATGTGCAATTCACAATGTGTAAGTTTTATTTAGAAAGCTGAAAATGCAATTATATAAATTGTAAAAACGTTATTAAAAATGAACATTTGTGAGTTGCATGTTTTATAGCCCTTATCTTACTATTTAAGACTTATAATAATTATTATTTTTCATTGGTCATATGGGTCTAGAATACATCCTATAGTATAAATGGATATTTAAAGTTGATAATTCGAGTTGGGACACGATTTATAAGAGCACATGATAAAATCCTTCAACGTTAAAAATGTGATAAGGTTTTAAATCATAATACAGTATATAAAACACCGTATTTCCTTTTGTTCTGCCAAATGTCCAGTGTGTTATATATTGACCCTACTTTGTAAAATAAACGATTTGTATTTCATATATAAGTTATGTTTATGATATATATATATATACTGTATTATGATTTAAAACCTTATCACATTTTTAACGTTGAAGGATTTTATCATGTGCTCTTATAAATCTTGTCCCAACTCGAATTATCAACTTTAAATATCCATTTATACTATAGGATGTATTCTAGACCCATATGACCAATGAAAAATAATAATTATTATAAGTCTTAAATAGTAAGATAAGGGCTATAAAACATGCAACTCACAAATGTTCATTTTTAATAACGCTTTGACAATTTATATAATTGCATTTTCAGCTTTCTAAATAAAACTTACACATTGTGAATTGCACATTATATTATTTTGTTCTGGTTTATGAGGCTATTATTACCTCATGATATGACATGCAATATCAGTATATGTTTTTATATTTATATTTTGCAGACCGTGCCTAGTAAAACGGCATTATATATATATATATATATATATATATATATATATAAAATACAGCTCAACCCCGTTATAGCGCGATCCGCTTATAACGCGGTCTGAGCGTGGCTCCCGTTTTCCCCCCTTAGTTCAGAGCATAGCAAAACAAACATTGGTTTCCGATCGTGCTGGGATTGTTTGTTCTTGTATGGAGCTGCTAGTTTTACGTAGCGCTTTACAGAGAGATTTTGCAGGCACAGGTCCCTGCCCCGTAGAGCTTACAATCTTTTTGGTGCCTGGGGCACAGGGAGTGACTTGCCCAAGGTCACAAGGAGCTGACACTGGGAATTGAATTGAACCAGGTTCCCCTGCTTCAAACTCAGTACCAGAGTCAGTGTCTTTACTCACTGTGCCACATCAGCCCTTGTTGACCCACTGCTGTATGAAGGCCTCCCTAATGATCTTTCAGATACTGTGGTTACAGCCTCTCTTCTCAACGTTGCTCCAACACATTTTCTAACTTCATATTCCCATATTAATTTTGGTCTTCGTCTTGGTTTTTTGATATACCTTGGAATCCATTTGAGTACTATCTTTGTCTAACGATGGTCCTTTCTTCTTGTCCTTTCTTCTTGTGATATGTCTGGACCATTGCCAATTTTAATTTCATCATACTCGTGATGAAGTCACAGACATTTGTTTGCTTTCGAACCCATTCATTCTTTTTCCTGTCCATTCGGGTAATACCCAGCATACTTCTTTGATTGTCTGAAGCTTCTGAATTGTTTACGCATTCACATCGGATACACTGGATGAAATCTTTCCTTTTGAGACACAGTGAAAGGTTCCCTTCCAAGATTGTGTTGTTTCTTCCAAATGCATAGTCTTCGATATATTCTAATTCTATTCCATTTATTTCGATCTTTGTATAGTTGACACATTTGTTGAACATCACTTTGGTTTTACTGAGATTCATATGGGGGTTCACCTTACTTTGATCTCTGATTTGTTGCTGGAGGTCCTCTGAACTTGTAGCAAAAATAACAATGTCATCTGCCAATCCTAGGTAACTTAAGTATTCATGGTTGATTTTAAATTCCCAATTCAATGTCTTGAAGAATTCTTCAAGTGTTGCTGTGTAAAGCTTTGGTGATATGGTGTTTCCCGGTCATACTCCCTTGCTGATTGTCATAGTGCTTGTACTGTATCTTCATGCAATCTTGTGGTTCAAAAATGTTTCTTATATGTGCAATGAACACTTCTTCAGCACTTTGCTTTCTTAATGTCTTAAAATTCACAGGGGTGTAGACAGCATCAAATGCTTTTTTATAATCTAAAAATCCTTAGCTGAATGGTAAATCATATTAATTACTTTGGGAAATCACTTCTTGTTCAACTTAGACAAGGTCCATTGCGAACCCATAACAACAGTTAAACATAAACTAATTTATGTTTAACTGTTGTTATGATGTTGATTCTGTTTAGCTCCTTTGATTGTTGTAATGTAAGCTTCATGTTTAGATGTCTTACCATTCATTAGCGTGTGTATGAACTGATTGGATGGCTTAGAATAAATTATCTGGTGAGATCCCAATTGGCTTACAGGTACAATTTTATAATACTTAAGCAGCGCCTTGGGATCGTTAAGACCAACCCCCTGAATACGTGTCATTCTGATGCGAAACGGGTTGCGGTGAGGTCACACGCAGCTGCGAGATACCGTGACGATGGATACCCGGAAGCTGCCATCCACACACTCCCACGAGGACGCCGACTCTGAGCTGCACTCTCCGCTTGTAACTATCTGCGGGCTTGACTGCTCATTCCCTTTTGTGACTTGGAGCTTTGAGATCGTGGGGTCCTGGATTCTCAGGGCCCAACCCTTGGTGGAAGTGTTATCATTGATGAGTGGATGACCGGATCTATATCATCCTCCTTTTCATTGTAAGTGATGTATGCTCCTTTTTTATATACATTTTATTGAACTTATACTTATTTTGTTTTTGTTGTTTCTCTTGCGCCCTTTTTTTGTAGGTTATTAGAAGGGTTAATGATGCTCACCTCATTCCTGAATCATACCACAAGGAAGTTTGATAGGGTTTGGGATCCTTGGGATGTTGGATAGGGGCATGATCTCAATAGGAAAGAGGATCTGGGAGTGATGAGTGTAGGATATGTTTTTTATAAAATGTTGTATGCTATGTAATGTGACTGTTGATGACTGTAAGAATTCTGATACAAAATGGTTGTTCCCCCCTCCCACCATCTTTCCTTTTTGTACCCCTTCCCTTCCCGTTTATATTTGAAAATCTTAATAAAAATATAAGTTTAAAAAAAAAAAAAGTGGCCTGTCTGCCCACTCTGGTCGACACTTCTGACCTTCAACAGGAGTAATCTTTAAATAATTATGACTCAAATATCAATAATTATGGCTCAAATGATCCCCCACACGTTAAACACATAACGCCACAACTCAACGGTGTTAATATGAAATGGAAACAATAAACTAACTGTGTCATTAACACATGTAAGTATAAGAATCATTCTCTTGCTATAACGTGTCTTTCACAATATGTATTAGTGATGTACCAGGTACCCGGTAATTACTCGGTACTCGGCATACCCGGACATATTTTCCCTACCCAGAAATTACCCAGCCCCGGCCCAGGGTGCTTGAACCCAGCGCCGGGTGCTTTACCAGAAAAGGAGGACAGCAGCTGACGGCGAAAGGAGAGTAGGAGGACATCAGCCGGCAGAGGACGACAGTGGGCGTTGGAGGGAGAGAAGGACGGCAGCCCCCAGACGATGGAGGGAGAGGAAGATGGCAGCCCCCAGAGGATGACAGCAGCCAGCGGCGGAGGGAGAGGAAGATGGCAGCCTGCAGAGGACAGCAATGACAGAGGGAGAGAAGGACGGTAGCCGGTGGGAGAAGAGGACCATGTGAGCAGGAGCAGAGTGGCACAGGAGGACAGCTGGGGAGGAGCTGCGCTGCAGCAGCAGACACCAGAAGTCAGAATATTTCCAGGTCAGACCGCTACCAACCTACCCTGTGTTTTTAAGGACCCGGTCCATCACTGATATGTATACCAATTGCCAATTTTTTGAAGAAGTCCTACGGTCACTGCAATGACTTGATTTATTATTTTAGCTGACACCAATGTATGTAGCATTAGCCATATAGTACTGATTGGTATTCACTACAGTGTTTTAAACCACATATCTGTTGATGTATCAATGGTTACCCATTAGACATCTTCCCCACCAAAAATAAGTTTTGCACATTGTCCAGCGTAACACGACTAACACAAATAACTAACCTTTTGCCATGCCGCCGGTCACATTCATAGAATTGGCACTACATGCATGTTAAACCTTAACACCCTTTAGGAAAGCTTTTCAACACTTAAACACACAATCTCATTTTCTACTTACATTCATATTATATACATGTTGCACATAATTTGCACATATATGACCAGAATCACAAAAGGGTGCTAAGCTTCAGCACGCTTTTAGTATCATTCAGTTGACTGGGAATAAAGGTCTTGCTGAAAGGTCTTGCTGAAACCTTGCACCCTTTTTTGTTTTGTAATCATACCTATTTGTATTCTCTATATATTGGCCCTTCTCACCGACTCCCAGAGCAAGTGTGGCCTCAGAGGGAGACGTTTCCCAGCAGGATACTTCTCAATGAGAGCAAGAGGAGTTTTTCATGTTAAATTTAACAGAGATGGAACCTCCAGTTGTGGCTCCTATTGTGGCTTTTGTTGCCGCTCCTGTTGTGGCTCCTGCTGCAGTGGCATCTCCTTCTGCACCTGCTCCAGCTGTGGAGGATGCCCTTGGTGATGCTGCAATCCTGCAGTATCTGTAGCAGTTGCTAGCTGTCCACCGCAGCAATGTCGCTACACAGATGGTCAAGTCAAGATGGCCGGAGACACCACCAGGAGTCTATGGCAGTCATCGGTGCTGTTGGCCAGATCATCCAGCCAGTTGGTAACCAATTAATTAATGTTATTCATCAGGCCATAAAGGTGCTCAGGCCTCCATCTCGCCTCACACAGTCCAGTGGTATATCTACAACCGCAGATGAGCTAATCTCACCCGGACCTGAGCCTCTATTGCGACGTGGCTTGTGCCACCAGCGTTGGGGTCATGCTTCCACTCCTCGCAGAAGCAAAAGAAGACGGCGTTCGTAAAAATATGGTTTTCTGTTTGTTTGCCAATGTTGGGATTTTTTTGCTTGTTATGTTACAGTGGGATTTAACACTGAAGTAAACACAAACGTTGATTTAAAAGCATGGTTTCTTGTATTTTCTTTCTAGGTGCAAAACAGAATGATGGTGTCCAGAAACATTTTTGGGTACACATGTATAAATACATTATTAATATAGCTTATGATGCTTTCCATGGATTTAGTACTGTGAGGATTATAGAAAAGTTGGGAGGAGGAAAGCCTAGGAAGAAGGAATAGACATTTTATATATGTTCTGTTTATTATACATTATTTTTCTCTTTGCATCCTTTTTCTTAAACAAAGGAAGGGGATGTGACTTTGTAAATGGTTGCTGTAGAAACAAAAATGCTTGTTACATTAAAATGTAATTCAGAATAGTTACAAGTATGCTACAAGTATTTATGCTACAAGTATTTATGCTACAAGTATTTTCTCATGGTACAGAACTGACTTATTAAAAAAAACAAACAAAACATATGTAGGATATAGCATGGTCTGCAACTTTAAGGTGCATTTTTTTTATACATAGGATGGAAGCAAGGAGTCTCCGGACCTCCAGCTTTCAAAAACTCTTACCTCCATAGGGGGTGCCCGTATCTCTCTGCTTTTTAAAACTTCCGTGTCACGTGGGCCAACAGGAAGCCGCACCGTTGATGTCACATCTTCCTATTGGCCCACAGGGCCATTACGTGATCCTTGCTAGCCAAGCAGCTACCAGCACCCCCTACAGATAGGGTTGCCAGGTGGCATCTCCAAAAATAATGGACACAATGGTGAAAGATGTGACAGGCTCGAGACACACACACCTTTCTCCTCTCCATGCTGTTTCCTTCTCTCCTTGGCCCCACCCCTAGGCTCCTTACACTTTTTCTTGATTGGCTGCTGCTGGGTAATGCAGCAAATCAGGATAGAGGAAGCTGCCCAGCCCCATAGCAACAGCCTGCTCAGGGAAATCCCGTGCCCTCCGAAGCCGGTCAGGTCACTATGTCTAGAGAGGTAATACACATACATGTCTGTTAGTACCTCTCATTTTTTTACTGGACAGAGTGTCCAAATACAGGACAGTCCGGTTCAATACTGGACACCTGGCAACACTACCTACAGAGCTAAGTATCTCCGGTAGGGGGTCTCCAGAGCAGGAATGAATGGGGTTCCGCTCCGGAGACCCCCCCAAAAAACCCCAATGTGATTGCCTCTTTAAAGTGGCAATTCCCTTTGTTCTTAAGTTGCCCGATCTCTTGGTAGAAATCTTCCACTTTATTGTCTGTGTGAATGGGAACTGATGTTGGGGCATACACATTGGTAATTTGAAGCTTGCACGTCTTTGTAGCTGCTGTTTCATAATCCACTAGGTTGTTTTTCCATTTCTTGCTAATGATAAAGTCTACTTCACCATTCTCTGTACCTTTGTAATATAATAGGTGACCACTTTTGGGCTCAATGAGGCCTTCATCTTTTCGTCTTACTTAAATTAGGCCAACAATATCTCACTTAATCTTTTCAAGCTGGTCTTCCAGTTCTTGCAGTGCTGCCTCACTGGAGAGAGTCCAGCAGTTGTAGGGAGCTGGACGGAGATTTGGATGACAGCTGGTGTTTAACCTCTGGGGAGTCTTAGCACCCTCTGCCTTTATGCCTTCCTCCTGAACGCTGTTGAGCACAGGGACAATCCAGGCTCATATTCGGTGGGTTCAGGTCTTACTTGCCATGCTTACCTTATATGCATGGTGGCAAGTACCTTTCCCACTCTAGCCGGGTATATTGCTTAAGCTTTCATAGTATGGTACCAGCACAAGTGCCCCGATACATCTTCTTGAATACTCGTTTACCACCTTGCCACCACCTTGAAGCAGTAAGATAAGTAATTGAGGGCAGGGTATATATAAATATATACTTTATATATAAAACACTGGAATATTGAATTTATTTTGTGGTGTTCATTAGGTTAAAACTGGAAGTTTACACGTTAAATACGTCTTATTCCACCTCCTGCAGTACTGCCCAATTGTAATAATAAATGCATTATGTACTGTACATAATTTGCACTTTATCTTGGTACCTAGCTTTAAATAGGACCTCAATGTTTCATAATAGTGGTTCGTTGGCCCTTCTGGCAGCAAAGGGGTTACGGAAGGAGAAGGAAAATAACCGAGCATTTCAGATAAACCTACGACTACAAAATATTTTAAGTGCGCTGGAAGATAATTTACATGTTTTGCTTTCTTAAGTCACCGAAGGGAAAACACACGTGTAAGAACTTGCATAGTGTTGCATTTTGATGTATACCTGTACCGAACAAAACCTTTGATTCCGATTTCCTCAGAGAGGGTTAAACACTGTGATCACGCACAGGAATTTCCTTAGATGAATTGCAATCATTAGAAGCCCGACCGATAACATGCACTTGCTTTTTTTCAAGTGCCACATTCCCTTGGATGTTTTTGACTACTCACTTGATTTAGCAATAATATTTTTTTTGTTTTGACATCACACCCTTAACCAGAATGCAACAGGCCCTCCGGCACTCCGCCATCTCTTGAGCGCTCCTTGGGAGCAATCACGGGATTGCATGACGGAACAGAAGGTAAGGGGTCCCCAGCTGGCCAGATCGCGTGTGGAGCACCGAATGCAATCTCCCTTACAAAATGAACAAATACCATATCATGGGGCCCTTGTAGTGCCAAACTCATGATGTTTTTGGAGCACCCAGAGGGTTAAACCCTTCTAAACTGATTACTGATGCAAGCTATCCCACCGCTGCCACTAGTTTAAAAAGCCTGTCACATAATGAGGTGCCTCACGACCAGAGGTTCCCGATCTTTCTGCATATTTTGGTAAGTACGAGAAAACTTAAAGACTTATTAGCTGTGGTAACAATAGTACTGCGTGTGATTTCAAGAGAATTTAACTCTGTTAAATAATGGGGCTAAGTTTTTTTCGGCCTCATCTTCAACTGACTTATACAACGTCTACATTTAGCATAGGATGAATTTAATGGATATATGTCTTTTTTTCAACCTCATCTACTATGTAATGTGTATAGGTATTTGCTTGAAACTTCTTCTGTTAGACTAGAACCTCAGGAAAAAAGGAGAAAAAGAAAAAACATGCAGGAAGCCTGCAATAGTGTATTACCCAAGGGATAACAATAGAGTAATTATAAGGAGCAATTTATTATAAAATATATTAAAAGTGACCATGGATATGCAAGGTTAAACAATTTACCCCACTACTGCCTGGAACTTATCAGGGCTTACGTAGTAGTTATCCTATGTGGGGAAAAACAGAAGCACAGATGTAACCAGCACTTATCCCTGACGAAGAAAGACACTAATAGAGCTTTCGAAACGCGTTGGAAGGTTTTTTGGCAACGTTGGTACACCGTAGCAGTGGATTAACACTGGTGACGTCATTGCGCGAGCGGATCGAGTGTTTCCAGGAAGAGATTCATGTTGGATCACATAACCTGATCCCCGGCAGCAGCAGACAAATACACCACCAGGCTAGAGGCGATCCCGGCGGCAAAGACCATTAAAACCAGTGCTTAATACCTATTCACATCTGGTGAGTAGGTTTTCAATTTTAACCAGGCGGAGCAAACGAAGATATCTTGGACTAAGCTTCAAGTTCAAAGTTTGGGTAGTGCTTAGGCACTTATCCCTACCACCATCCAGTGCTCATGCACTGATTTATTTAATTCATTTATTAAATTCAATGCATTTTAATCATGTTTGTTTAACCTTGCATATCCATGGTCACTTTTAATATTATATTTTATAATAAATTGCTCTTTATAATTACTCTATTGTTATCCCTTGGGTAATACACTATTGCAGGCTTCCTGCATGTTTTTTCTTTTTCTCCTTTTTTCCTGAGGTTCTAGTCTAACAGAAGAAGTTTCAAGCAAATACCTCTACATCCTTGCCTCAGCGCCAGAAGAGATTGCCTTGCTCCACGAATCCAATTCTGGGTGAAAGATACCAGAACAATCTCCTCAGGCAGCTCCAGGACTACCACTTGGACAATTGTATCAAAGGTCATCTTTATTTTTGTTGTTTGCATAAGCGCTGATTGTACACCTATTTTTTCACCTACTATGTAATGTGTATGCTCTAAAAACAGACAGTGAGAGCCTGTTTAAAATAAACAAAATTTATTTAAAAGTGAAAGCGGAACTGTAATTAAAAAGAGCACTGAGCCTCTGGGTTTGTACACACAAGACTAGTGGTAGTCTTTGTGTGTAAATTAAAACGTACTGTACTCTGGGTTTGTAAATTAAAAACTGTAGTGGTAATCAGGGTTTGTAAATAACAATGTAGTAGTAGTTATCTGTAGCTCCTAGTAGCGTTACACGTCAGTCTCTGTTGACGAAATGAAGATAGATTGCAGTCTGCTGGTTAATTACTTAGGATTGCTACAAGTACTTGATGGTGAGGGGGTAACCAGGATCACTAATAAAGGTCAAGTCCACTTGGTTGCCCCTGAGTCACGTTGTGGGGTCCTAGAGTGTCAGCTCTTGGACCTGGCTGTTGTGTATGTATGCATTGTATGAAAATATGTGACAATAAAGAATTGTTGTGCTTTTGCCTTTCCAGGGGTGCCAGCAAGTAGAGATTGTTTGGCTATGGGTTTCAGGGTGGGTTTTGCGGAGAAAGTCTTTTCAGATTGTGGCTATGTAGCGGGGTTCCAGCGTTACTGGATACCCCAAAAAGGTAGCCGGGAATCAGGTCAGATTCTCAGATACCTTGAAGCACAATGCTCCGGTCAAAATCCTACACCGAAAACGTTCTTGCAGCTCACCGCCAGGAGTCCCTGCTTCAGCACAGACCAGAAAGGTAAATTGCTCTGATTGGCTGAGGTATTCTGTGAATGGGACTGAAATCCTATAAGAAACCTAGCAGCCAATCAGCTCAGGAGATTCTAAGCGCCAAGACAGCAGCGGTAAATCCAAAGATGCTCTGTGAGAGATGTCAGCGCGCCGGCTTCGGAAATTTCAAGGCGAGAATTTTTCTAAGTCCCACTTAGTTTTGCCGCCCAGACCCCCCAGTCAGGGTGTTTTCTCTGTAACTTATCATTCACTGTGTGTACGTCTGTTTCTAAGGAATAAATGCAATTTGTTTTACTTTTTGTTTTTGCTCAGTTATATGATCCCGGTATTAAAGGCGTGAATTACCTGGTCTCCCGCGACAGTACTAAACCGTTCCAGGATTTTACTAACCCTTACTAACAGCACATACAAATACCCCCTGTGAGCACATTCACATGTCTCAGACAGTTCTGCAGCCCTGCTCTTCCCCATTCTCTCTTTGCATACAGTGCTTCCACTGCAGCCAGGGATTCTGGGTAATGACATGCAAATGAACACACAGTGACGCCTTTTGCTTCTTATACATTTTAACATGGACCCCTATAAGCATATGCCTGCCACATTACAGGTAGTCCTCGCTTATCCGACACAATGCGTCCCGCAAACTCTTGAGAATAGCAGGTTGTCAGAAAGCGGGACCAATGTTAATCGGTGGCAATTTCCGTCGGATACGCGAAACTTGCGGCGGATAATGCATTTTTGTATTGCATTAGCAACCGTCGCAAAACGCGTTCCATGGAAAGTGAAACGTCGTAAAGCGAGGACAACCTGTACACAGCTTTTCAGCACAGCCTTGGCTAGAGAAAAGCATAGCCAGTAAACCTTCTGCAGTTCTTTAACCCAGGCTGTGCTGAAAAGCTGTAATGCGGCAGGCATAGGCTTGTAGGGGTCAAAATTAAAATGCATAAGAAGCAAAAAGTGATGCTGTGCACTCATGTGCATGTCATTTCCCAGAATCCCTTGCTGCAGTGGAAGCACTGTATGTTAAGAGATAATGGTGAAAAGCAGGGTTGCAGAGCTGTCTGAGACATATGAATGTGCTCACAAGTAACATTTGTATTTACTGTACGGTGGAGGGTTTTTGTCACTTTTTTTATCCACCGTAACTTATATAATGTGTGGTTGAAACATATACTAACAATTAACAATTTTCACTAAGTGTTCACTCTATAAGAAAATACATTTTATTACTTTCTCTTCACTTTTAAGGCTTTATACTATTCTGCACTCCTTACAGCTCAGCCCTAATTTGTCGCTAAGCACCATCCCGACTCTTGCATTCTGCTCAAGGATGTCTTCTCTCTACCCCTTTTGTATCTAAAGCCTGCTCCCTCCTTAAACCTTTCTCACTGACTGCGCCACACCTCTGGAATGCTCTTCCCCTCAATATCCAGCTAGCACCTTCTCTATCCCCCTTTAATACACATCTTAAAATCCACCTCCTTTACGAAGCATATGAGTAGCTCCGTGGCTGATACTATACATCTCATTCATAAACCTTGGCACGCTGCAGACACACTTACCAGAACACCCTCCTACTGTCTCTGTACGTTCTTCCTACCTACAAATTAGATTGTAAACTCTTCGGAGCAGGGACTCCTTTTCCTAAATGTTACTTTTATGTCTGAAGCGCTTCTTTCCACTATGTCACTTGATAAAGACCTTTGAGGTCGAAACGTTGTGTTGGCTCAATAAATGAGTTTAGATTTGCAGAAATCCGTTGTGCTCTGTGTTCTTTCTACTGCTATACAAATAAAGACATACATACATACATACAAGATGTTATGGTATTTGGGGCCAATTGTGTTTCTTTGTATTGATTGATCTGAATAATGTCTCATTATTTCCTGTGTGTTATATAAATTAGCAGGAAAAAAATATAGTATACAAGAGATTTATTTCAGAAATTAATATACAGTGACTGAAATTAGGGTACAGGTCCCCAAATCTCGGAAAGTCACTTGATGTGGAGTTAATCTAATTGTAACTTAAATTTTATTGAATTTTTGTTCATTTCAAACAAATCTAATTGAATGCACGTTAACACCAACCATGTTTCTTCAAAGGACATGAATGTAAAGTTTGCTCATGTTTTCTCCCGTTAAGAGCATTCTGTTAATAATGGCATGCAAATTATATGCAAATTATATGCAAATGCGGTGTTATCATAATATTGCATATGCACAGAAGTTCGTTAAGGTTAACGCTGTAACTTAATGTTAGTTAGCTCATTACCTACACGTGCACGTCCAAACCTGGAAATAAAGCTTGTTACAGGGTCTGGGTGGGTATAACACCGGAGTTACGTATGATTTAACTAAAACAGCTTTACTTTGTGGCATTATTTGCTTCTCCTCTCTTTCTTAACTTCAGTTAAAAACCTATTTCAGCGTCTGGGACAAAGTAACACTAAGGCCTGGGACCCGGTGCGCCCGGCGGTCACACGCGAGTTCTCCACCAGCAGGGGAATCCTCCCGAGCCGGTCCCCCCACTACACGCTGTGGCGCGTCAGCCGCTAGGGGATACAAGAGAATGGTGATCCCTAGCGTTGACGCGTCACATGGTGTGGCTGTGAGCCAATGAGGAGGGGAGGCTTCGGGAGGAGGAGAGAGTGCCTGCGTATGTGTGCGTGTGAGTGTCAGCCTGAGCCCGTGGAGGGAGGGGGGGAGAGTAGCGGGTCCCTCCGCTCAAGCCACGCCCCCCCCTCCCACTCAAACCTCCCACTCCCGCCCACCTTCCGCTCCCACTCCCTGCATATCGCGGTCTGTGTCTGTCAGCGCCCCGCCTGTCTGCAGTGCGGGCAGGGCCTTAGCCTAAGACATGTTGTTGGAAGATGGCGCAACTGTATGCTACAATAATAATGAGATGTTACGCCTATGCTAATGAAGCAGGGGAACCTGGTTTAATTCCCGGTGTTGGCTCCTTGTGACCTTGGGCAAGTCTTACACCAGAAACATAGATTGTAAGCTCATCTGGGCAGGGACTGTGTCTTTAAAATTCCTCTGTACCGCACACTATGCTGTAGTTGTGAAACACTTTGAGTCCCATTGGGAGAAATGCATGTTCTTGTATAGCGCTGCTAGTTTTACATAGCACTTTACAGAGACATTTTGCAGACACAGTCCCTGCCCCGTGGAGCTTACAATCCATGTTTTTCGTGCCTGAGGCACAGGGAGATAAAGTGACTTGCCCAAGGTCACAAGGAGCCGACACCGGGAATTGAACCAGGTTCCCCTGCTTCAAACTCAGTGCCAGTCAGTGTCTTGTCTCACTGAGCCACTCCTCCTCCCTATATGAAATAAAGTTAAGGCGCTGTAGAATTGCCATTAATTTTTGTACATAATTACATTTTAGGATATGCGTTAAGCTCAGGCAGCAGAACTTTCATTCTGGTTTTAGGTAACTTCCCGTTCTGAGCCCTCGTTTAACGTAGCTTTGTGGCAATAGCTCTAGTAGAGAAAGTAGTAATAAGCAAGGAACTTAGAAGTCTGCAGTGGGGCTCCTTAAAATGAAAGCATGCTGAAAATTGTGAGACCCCACCCTGGATAATTGTAATGATGGGCACGATTGCATCAAATAATAAAACGCCAATGGCTTGTCGAAACACACTTCACACATTATCTGTTCAAAGATCAATGAGACCTACAGTATGATGTAGTTGAAGCCTTGGGGTAACAGTTCATGTAACAGAATAAACTACCAACCATGTCAAAAAAGCTATGTGCTATCACAATTGTATCTAACAATGAAAGTTCATCTGCGTCATCTCCCTGGGGAAACAAGTAGAGAATGATTACGGTGAAACATAAATACAGTTTCCTTCCCTACTACTGTACACACAATATAGTCTAAAACATTCTATATTATTGTTTTGGGGAAAAAAAACCTGTTATGGTGCTTGGACAGTTAATATATAGAATTGCAAGCGACATTGGTTCCCAAAACTTTCTATATCTGGTGTCCCAAGAGAATCAGCAAGAATTTTTAGGCAGCATACGGACTGAAGTCATTTGGTCAATTGCTATTGCATTTTGCATATATGTGCACATATTCATCACAAACACTTTAATTAATACATTAGTATAACAAGCGCCTATACACTAATCTTCACCTCACACTATGTTATTGTGTAGCAACGTTTCATATCTGTTAATGGCATATTGTTATTATACGGCGATCTGTACCATGGACAAGTAGTCAACTCAAAAATACACCCATGGAAAACTGTAAGTAAAACACACTGCTGGCCATTTGTTTCGGCTCTGGGGATCCCCTGCTCCCTGAGATACACACCTCCCTAGGGGGCGCAGTAGCAGCTCCTGCTGGGCTTGCTAGGGCTCCTGTAATAGCAGCTTCAAAGCTCCTGTATCCTGCGGGCCAATAGGAAGCCGAGACGTCACCCGGTGCTGCTTTCTATTGGCCCACGTGAGCAGGACCTTTAAACAGAAGGGGGGGGGGGGGTGTAATGCTTCTTATGTAAAAACATTAAAAACAAAAAATGAAGACGCAGCTCTTGGCTTGCTCCTTTAAAATGTAAGTTGTAGGAATCCTCAATGATAAATATGTTGGTAAACTCACCTCCTTAGTAAAGCATATGAGTAGCTCCGTGGCTGATACCATACACTGCATACATAGAGCTTGGCCCCTTGCAGACACACTTACCAGAACACCCTCTTACTGTCTCTGTACGTTCTTCCTACCTAACAATTAGATTGTAAGCTCTTCGGGGCAGGGACTCCTTTTCCTAAATGTAACTTTTATGTCTGAAGCTCTTCTTCCCATTGTGTTATCTCTATTATTTGTTATTTATATGATTGTCCCGCATATTACTACTGTGAAGCGCGATGTACATTAATGGCGCTATATATATATAAACACACTAGCTGAGAGACCCGGCGTTGCCCGGGATGTAATGTTCCAGCTCTCCTCTCTCTCCTCCCCCCTCTCTCTCTTTCCCTGTCTCCCCCCTCCCTCTCCCCTCTCTCTCTTCCCCTGTCTCCCCCCCTCTCTCTCTTCCTCTCTCTCTTCCCCTGTCTAACCCCTCTCTCTTCCCCTGTCTCCCCCCTCTCTCTTCCCCTGTCTCCCCCCTCTCTCTTCCCCCTCTCTGTTTGTCCCCCGTTCCCATCAATCCAGCTCCCCCCCCTTTACAGGTCCGGTCCCTCCCCCCCATTTACCGGTCCGGTTCTCCGACCCCTTTCCAGCTCCGTTCCCCCCTCCTTTACAGCTTCATGCAGTGTGTGTGTGTGTGTGCACGTCAGTCAGTGTGTGTGTGTGCGTCAGTCAGTGTGTGTGTGCGCGTCAGTCAGTGTGTGTGTGCACGTCAATCAGTGTGTGTGCGCGCGTCAGTCAGTGTATGTGTGTGTGTCAGTCAGTGTATGTGTGTGTACGTCAGTCTGTGTGTGTGCGTGAGTCTGTGCGCACGAATCCGGCTGTGTGTGTGTGTGCGTCAGTCAGTGTGTGTGTGCGTCAGTCAGTGTGTGTGCGTCAGTCAGTGTGTGTGTGTGTGCGTCAGTCAGTGTGTGTGTCCGTCAGTCAGTGTGTGTGTCCGTGTGTGTGTGTCAGTCAGTGTGTTTGGGTGTGTGTGTGCGTCAGTCAGTGGGTGCGTGTGTACGTCAGTCTGTGTGTGTGCGTGAGTCTGTGCGCACGAATCCGGCTGTGTGTGTGTGTGCGTCAGTCAGTGTGTGTGTGCGTCAGTCAGTGTGTGTGCGTCAGTCAGTGTGTGTGTGTGTGCGTCAGTCAGTGTGTGTGTCCGTCAGTCAGTGTGTGTGTCCGTGTGTGTGTGTCAGTCAGTGTGTGTGTGTGTGTCAGTCAGTGTGTGTGTGCGCGCGTGCCAGTCTGTGTGTGTGCGGCAGTGTGTGTGTTTGTGTGTGCGCGTCAGTCAGTGTGTGTGTTTGTCAGACTGTGTTTGTGTGTCAGTCAGTGTGTGTGTGTGTTTCAGACAGGCAGTTCGTGTGTCAGTCAGTTTGTTGTTGTGCATGTGTCCCCCTCCCCCCCCTCTCTGCTTTTTCCTCTGCCCTGTCACGAAGGGGGGGTGGGGGTGGTTGTTGATACCTGCTCCTGGCTTCCCGGCCTGGCCACTGGTCCGGGCGGGGGGGGGGGGTCGATACCTGCTGGCGCCACCTTGGCCGCGGGGGTGGGGGGTTGGTTGTGGGGTGGTGATAGTTGCTGGTGCCACCGGGCTTCCCGGCTCGGGCGCGGGGGGGGAGGGAGGGATGATGAGGTACCTAGCAACGTGTGAGAGGCGGCGGCGTCGGTTACTTGGCGGGAGGCAGTGTGTCGAGAGGTGAGGTGGAGGAGGGGGGCGTTTGAGGTGAGGCTGTGGCGCCGAGGAGCGTGCGCCGCTTGCCCCACGGTGCAGAGGCTGGGGTTTGTTGTGGGGGGGGGGGAATGTGGGGAGAGGTGAGGCGGTGAGGCGCGGGCAGCGTGGGTGAGTGTGACCAATGAGGCGTGCGGGGCGGGGCTGGTCCACAGACCAATCTGATTGGCCAGAGGGTGAGTGACAGATCAACTGACCAATCAGATTGGCCTTATCAGATTGGCCTTTGGGACAGACATACAACGTTTTGAGAAATATATAGAAAGATACATACATACATACATACTCTCTCAAACTGAACATACAGTACATGCACTTATTTGTAAAGGCTGTCAGAAACCTCTGAACTTACTGGTATACTTCAGAACATAATCATTAAATAACAGAAACCTTTCCTTTTAATCCTCTCCTGTACCACAACATGTGGATGTTAGCATATTTTAACTGCTTCACATTCCTCTTTGCCTGCTTTTGAGAACCCAGTACATTTTAAAACTTGTTGGCCTCTTTCATGTTTTATTTGAACCTATGTAATTGCATTCCTGAAAGAATAACAGGCTCCCAAAGTGATTTATATCCTGTATTAGGTGTCAGTTTTGAAGAGACACAGTTAACAGTTTGCTTTAACCTTCTGATTTCCACTTTAAGTTCAAAACTAAAACGCTTCACTGTATTCAACTTGGAAGGAATAATGAACCGGTTTAAACAAAGAGTAAGAATGAGTGATTACTAAAAGGGCCAGATTAACCAAACTCCAAAGGGGATTTTCAACCTATATTCCTGTTGATCTGTCAAATACACTGTATTCCCTAATGTAGAGGGGCTCAACTCCAGTCTCCAAGCCGCCCCCCCCCCCAACAGTTTAGGTTTTCAGGATATCTCAGCTTCAGCAAAGGTGGCTCAATCAGTCCCTGCTTCAGCACAGGTGGCTCAATCAGAGGCTCCATGTTTGACAGAGCCTTTGATTGAACCACCTGTGCTGAAGCCTGACCTGTTGGGGGGGGGGGGGAGGGGGAGGAGGGAGGGAGGCCTTGAGGACTGGAGTTGAGCGTCCCTGTCCTAATGGACTCCATTTTTTGTTAATCAAATATTTTGGTAACATTTTGCGAGTCCATATACTGTACACTTTTTGGTTTCTAATGTGTAGATCAATGAAATGTGTTGTCACTGTGCTTACGTCATTTCTGTCACTTTTTCAGTTGTACAAAGCCAGAGATTTATTGAGATGTCTCACTTGGCTTCAATTTGAAGGGAGAATACATTTTAAAGAGCCAGGCCCCTGTATTGTTTTCTTTTATACGTTTGCAACAATCAGTTTGCTTTATGCTTTATTCTCACCTAGCTGAACAATTTTCAGTTTGAATTCAAGATTTGCTACTAGTAATGCAACAATATACATGAATGAATATTTACATATATATACATATATATACATATATATATATACAGTGTTCGACAAACCTATACACTTGCACGCCCCGGGCGAGTAGATTTAACATCGTGGCGAGCTCCTATTGGCCCAAGCAGCACACGTGTGGTACTAGGTGGCGAGTAGATGTTTTGGTGATTTGTCGACCACTGTATATATATATACATATACATACATACATATATATATATATATATATATATATACTTACTGGTACAAAGAACTTATTATGAAACTTACCTGTCACCTACCACAGGGGTGCTCAATCTTTTCCCCCTGCGCCCCCTGCCTGCTCTCCACCCCTGCTCGCACTCCCCCCCCCTGGTCGACTCCGGCGTCAAATGGCACCGCGGGGTCATGTTGCCATGGAAACGCGACGTCATTTGAAGCCGGGTTACCATGACGACACGTCGCTGGAAGCAAGATAAGTAAGTGGCAGAGGCCTCGACCGGTCCCCTGGCATTTAATAAAAATGCCTTGGAGGAGAGTGCGGGACCTCTGTAACCGCCCCGCCCCCCCCCCCCCGAAAATCTCGAGCCCCCCAGTTTGCGCACCTCTGACCTACCACATTGAAACTTAATTTACTGAAAAACAGCGAAAAGTATTTTCAGTTTACTGGTTAGAAAAATATATATTTAGGTTGGTAAATCCAAAAATCCATTGTGACTTGGGCTGATATCTTTGGGGAAATAACTGAATTTGGTGAATCTGTATTTGTTTGGGGCCGGCTGGGGATATGGTGGTGCCTAATGCACGGTGTGTGTGCGGGGGCTTCATACCGCCTACAGGGCCGCGATGACATCATGGGACGCGCCCGGGGGGGGGGGCTCTCTCCCACCCTCATGTCCCGATGTCATGTGACGTTGCATCGTCGCGGGACTTTGAGTGGCAGTAGGAGATCCCGGCGCTTACAGAGACCCCACGCTCTCCCCCTGCCCAACTCCGGTAATCACCGTTTAAATGTTGCATTGGTTAATTTAACCACCACAACATTTAAACAGTGATTACAGAAGTTGACACGGTGATGAGCGCGGGGCCTCTGTAACCGATGGCACTACCATCAAGCCGGCCCTCCAAATTTCCCTGGATGTCTTTAACGCCTGTGTTACTAGTCCCTTAGCCATGGAGGGAATCCATTGTTGAACAGTACTGTATATGGTAACTTTATGCACTTCACTGAACTGAAGATAACAGAGCTGCCCTGTATAGGAAAATAAACTCACAGACGTGCCTCTGATCACCACCATGTTATACTAGCTCTGAGTATTCCTTTCCAAGGAATACCCTTCTCATCCTCAATTCACTTATTGTATGACATGTTTCCAACTCTACCGTTTAGTTTTTTTGCCCTTCTTCGTGCTACATATAGCTTGTCTGATCTGGTCTCCCTCTTGCACGTAAAGAACAGTAAAAGGCGTTCACAGTATTTCAGCTAATGATGACCTTGCTTAGCCGAAACAAGTTTCAACAGATCTGTTAACTTTAAAGCATCATTTACCAACAATATAGGTACGTTTGGTTGGTTGGCATGGAGCCAATAAATCTCCTCACCTGGTGTGGCTTTTATTTATAACCTTCAAAGGATGCAGGTGTCCTTTGTAAGAGTTGTTTTGTTTAGACCGAAAACAGCAGAAATACCCTTTAGTTAGAATTAAAATAAAGTTTCCGTGATATGTGTGTATATATGTGTGTGTGTGTGTGTGTGTGTGTGTGTGTGTGTGTGTGTGTGTGTGTGTGTGTGTGTGTGTGTGTGTGTGTGTGTGTGTGTGTGTGTGTGTGTGTGTATATATATGTGTGTGTATATATATTATATATTTATATATATATATATATATATATATATATATATATATATATATATATACATAGACCATACGATACCGGTTGCAACACGACATCAAGGGACAGCACGCAGGTAAGTAAATAAAAAATGTTCTATATTTGATAGAAGACACAAAAACCGACGTTTCGGTCCCCCAGTGGGACCTTTCTCAAGGTGGTGCAGGGGTCCCACTGGGGGACCGAAACGTCGGTTTTTGTGTCTTCTATCAAATATAGAACATTTTTGATTTACTTACCTGCGTGCTGTCCCTTGATGTCGTGTTGCAACCGGTATCGTATGGTCTGTTATTGCTTTATGGGATAAGCACCAAAACTTATTTACTTGCATATGGTGTGCCGGCTGTGCATTGGATTCTATATATATACATATATATATATATATATATATATATATATATATGTGTATATATATATATATATATATATATGTATATATGTGTGTGTGTATATATATATATATATATATATCAAGAGAAAAAATATTAGCGCCAACCTATCACTATATAATATCTCTATAAAAATAAAAGGTGATTGTAAAAATAAAAGTAAAAATAATACAGATAAGAATAAAAAACCTATGCTAAGCACAGTGGATAGAATAAAAATTAATGTATTAAACTAATAAAATGCATAAAAAATACATAAAAAAAGAAAATGTCCAGAAAAATATATATAAAAAATATATACAAATCCCAAGATATTCCAATTGCTATCCAAAAGAGTCTCTGCGGCCCGAATGAAGGGAACACCACTTCCTTGAGGATATCTACAAAAACACAGAAAAAACAGGCGCACTCATAGCGTAAAATTGTATAACAATAAATTTATGGAATAAGGGAAAAAAATACACACTCACAAACAGAGCTCAATAAAATGCATTTTTGAGTACAACTCAGCCCGTTCAGACGCAGGAACCCAAAGAGGAGGACTTCGGTGTGATGTCCGCAGTGTGTCTTGCCACAATAGCCCCTCTATGTCCCAGCAGGGACCGAAAGCCACGAGGTTATATATATATACATACACACACACATTTGTTTTATAGAACAAAATAAAAGCAGTTTTGCAGGATGGTGTATAACAGTTCAAATTTTAAGGATATCAGAGCTTCAGCACAGGTGGCTCAATTGCCTCTGATTGAGCCACCTGTGCTGCAGCAGGGACATATTGAGCCACCTGTGTTGAAGCTAGGATATCCTTAAACCCTGGCCCCTTGGGGGGTCTTGAGGACTGGAGTTGGCGCCCCTGTAGAATATAGCCTTGCTATACTGAAAGGAAAGGTGATATTTAGTCTTATTTTTTTAACAGATAGCAGGCAGTGGGCATACTGTAGGTAGAATTGGAATAGTTATTGTGCCAGCCTCATCAACCCTCAGTCAATGCATATCCATCAGTTGTATGAAGGTGTAGAACTATGTTGCTAGAAACCAGTCAAGACATCTTAATTGTTATTATCTGACAATTGTTGCACTGTATCCAATTGTTAGTTTTGTCCTGGAGCATAACTTTAATAAAGCCTGCCCATAATTATGTATACATTGTTGCTATATTCCCCCCCCCCCCATTTTGCTGATGTATTTTTATATTAAATCAGTGCTGTATTTGTAATTCATGTACTACATGGCTTAAATGTAGAAATAAACAACAGCAATATAAAGTTTCAAGATTGCTAGTGTCTTTTTTTTTTTTTTTAAGAATAAACACATAATTCAGGACATAATCATTATAAATAACTGAATATTCTACACTCTGAGCACACGTTCTTAGAACCAATCCGGCTAACCACACAATATTACCAAAGATACCTTTATATGAATTGTTCTATATCCATCTTGTAAGTGTGCACTGCTTATCACACATCTATTTTATTAAAATTATACTATTCTATGTCTTGGAGGTCATTGCACTAGGGGGTGCGCTTTTTTCTACCGGGGAGCGATACCCCTTTGGATGCAGCAGCCCCCTCAGTATTTACTCTACAGGCTTTTGACTTTTTTCTCCTGAAGAGGAGTTCAATGACACTTTGTGTCTGATGCTTTCTGGACTGGACTTGGTTCATGTTGTGGTATATTTTTGATTATTCATTTATCATTAGATTTATGTGTTAGCGCTGTTGCTTTTCTCTGTTTTATATATTTATATATATATATATTACACTGGAGCAGCTCATTACAGAATTACAGATTGCTTTAAGCTATCGTTAAGAATTAGCCCATAACACAACACAATGCAAGGGTATAGTAAAGTCACAAGGAATGTGCATTTATTACTAAAACAAGGGTCAGCGTAATCTGTATATCTGTAATGTTAGGAAATGGGGAGTTATGGGCATCTAGGCACTCATAATTCTGTCCCCTCTGTGTGCTGTCATTATATCACAAATTGTATTTTATGACATCATGCACCATTATGTGGAATTAAATGGGGTCAGTGTTCTAGGTGCCAAAATGCCTATAACTCAGCATATTTTACCTTTTTACTTTGCAAATAAGGCCCATACCATCCCTGGGGTCTTTTTTGATAATACATTAATTATTTACATGTTTGCCTACAGCTTTGGGAGTTTTTACATCTGGGGGGGAGGGGGGGACGACAATATTTACTGTAATTGATTATGCTAGTACGCTAGCTGAGTGGTAAATACCCAGTACAGAAAAGTG